>NC_083338.1:122982372-123282372 GCF_019175385.1 Lycium barbarum
CACCCCACTCCCGCTGTCCCCCCACGCGTCTGTCACCCCATTATCTCTTTGTTCCCCGCTCTTCTCTCTCTCCCGCTCCCCCCTCTTTCTTCAACGCCAAAAGATCAAAAACCCTATAAATGGTGGTGAATTGAAGGGGTAAAGGAGGTTTTTTTGGAAGTCAAAAAAGAAACCCTCCCTGAAAAAGTAGTTCTTCAGCTTGGAATACTCCTGAAAACATCAGTCCCTAATCGCACGAATTCCCCTTTTGAATACTAGTTTTTTTCTAGATATTGACTCAAGCATTAAATCCTTTTTTCTGTTTTGCCCTTATTATTCGTTTTGAATCCGAGTATCGCAAGCCCGGATTTCGTAGTCTTCGAGGTAGATTGGAAACCCCGCGCCTCACTTCGCTGCACCCGAAGAAGGTAATTCTCTCATTATCTTAGCATTTCTATTTTGATTCTGCCGATTATGATTTTATATTAGTTTCGAGATTAGTTGATTTATTAGCTTTTATTAGAAGTAGATTAGATTAGTAGTTTCAGTAATTTCCTTCTTTATTTTAGAATTCTTCTACTTTTAACTCTATGTGTCTGTGTCGTATAAGATTAGCTTAAGTTTGTTTTATCTAGCTAAAAAAATTAGTTTTCCTTGCTACTGTATGAAAATATGAAGTTTTTACTATGTTCTCTTTGCGTTTTTCTCCCTTAGTATATGGTGAAGGTCAATGTTAAGAGCAATTAGTTAAAACTCAGCAACTTGTTATCTTTAACGGAGATAGAACTAAGTATAACCAATACGTTACCTTTTCTGGCTCTGGATTTTGATTAAACATTGAGCTAATTTTGTTCATGATCCAAGAATAGTCGTACCATGCTAAACGTAACTAAAATGTTAGCTGTTTGCCAATGGAACAGAGCCATTAGTTATGAATATTTTGTTAATTTCAAGTTTGGTTCCGCCTTAGCTTTCCCTCACTGTGGTGTTTCCAATTAATGAGTTTCCCTTTTTCTTTCAGAATCTGTTTAAGTGATTTTCCTTCTTCCATTTCATTTTACAATCCTGTTCTTCTATGTGGTTTGCTTTGAAATTCTCGTTTCTGTTTATTTGCATTCATGTTATAGGTTTTCTTATCACGGCTGTTTCTTAGTTGTTGGCATAAGTTAGCTTTTGTTCGCTATTTTTCTATGTGGTTTGCTTTTAAAATAATGTCACTCATATTTTTTAGCTTCTTTTGTTGTTTTTCTATACTTGGGTTAAAGTAAAGAAGGAACTAATTAATTTGTTACCTTTTCTCAGAACAATAATAGCTTTTGTCACGGTTGGGTGCTAATCTTTATCTCTTTTCCCCTTTCTTTTACATGTACACATCGGAACAAACGGAGTCTTAATTCGGGATTTTATCAAAACAAAGTCTCAAGAGGAGACTCAGCACACCCATCCGTAGAGTCATCTCGCGCCGCAATTCTTAGATCACATCGGGCAGGCGAAACTCGTTAGAGGCCGCCTGTAACGTTTTTATTCTTTTTTTCGTATCATTCATTTCCTTTCATCCATTTTTATGATTGCTGATTTTTCTGCGTTTTGGATTGTGTGTGTTTTAAAATTAGGTGGAGAACCTATGATTCATGTAGGATTAGAAAGGGGTAGATTCTGTCATTTAGGATTACCACTCTAAAAATTAAATACTTATTTTTCATCATACAGAGTGCATAATTCATATAATAATATTTTAAGCTTGTTAGCTATAAGTTATTTTTTTTCCTTCTTTTCTCAAAAGCTATTTTCTTAAATTTTTAAACCTCAATTAATTAACCTAAGATTGGTCGGATAACTGTAGTTAACGGATTCTAAAGGATGCCTAACCCCTTCCCTTTAGGATAATAAAGAACCCTTACCTAGAATCACACTGATTAAGCAGACTATTAACGAGGTTTAGCTATCTTTATCTTAGTTAATAGATTAGGTGTCCTAATTCACCGTTAAATTAATTAGGTGGCGACTCCTTAAGATAAAGCAAAATATAGGAATCTCCAATATGTTGTACTCCGCTTCAACTCAGTTAAAAAAGGGGTATAACAGCTTGGCGACTCCGCTGGGGAGAATAAAGGTTCTAACCATAACAAACTTAGGTTAATAATTAATTTGTTGGATGTTTGGTTGTTTTCTTTATGTTTACTTTTATTGTTGCTTCATTTGTTTTTCTTTTATGTTCTTTTAAGTGATTGCTTTATTATGTGAAATTTTCTATGTAATAATATGTTACTGCTTTCCTTAAATTGGCATTCCGGTCATATTTCCTCCACTTTTGGAGAACTCACACTATCACACGTACACGCGAGGTGTGTTTTGCGCACCCGCAAATGTTTCTTCGTAGAATCCAAATTTTAGGAGAGTTGGCGTATGCGCGGGGTGCCCGAGTAACGGGGACCGCGTAGCCTTCTCACTCGAGTAGTCCGCTCGGGAACCTTGTGTCTAGCAAGCCAAATCTTAGAAACTTAAGATAGAGCTTTGCCACCAATTTTATTTAAGTCATGCATGCATAAGCCTTAGGTGGGTCGATCCTAGGTATCGGTTCCACAATTAGGAAACCTACCAAATTGTCGACAGGTTTCATAACCCACCGACCAACAAGCATATTATGTGTACCGTGATAATGATAGAAGGATCCGAGCCTAACCATGACATGTCGAGTTTGGGAATCATTTTCTTTTTGTAGGATAATTCTGCCATAGTGTAGCATTATGTGTTCTTTATGTGCTTTGTTTAATGTGTCTTAGATTAGATTAGATTCATATGTTTGAAACAGTATTCAACATAGTATCGAGGCTTCTTTAGTTTAAAGTTGTGAGGATTAGCAATATCTTAAAATTGATAAGAATACTCTTTCAAATGTTAATACACTTTAGTCACAACTTCGACGTGTTTAAATGCAAAGGAAGAGTTAGCTTGAGTTTCAGGTCTGTTACAATTGAAACCTTTGATCTGTCTTGTAATTAGATGAGTACTCAACTGATAGGGATTGCTTAGTTTACTTTTCCAATCGTAACAGACCTGTTTAGTACAAATCAGACCTAAATTGGTGTGCTCATTGGCTTTGTCAGTCAGTCTATGTCAGTTTTTGTCGCATGTTTGCTTAGTTTAGCTATTCAGTCCAGTAAACGTTTGTTCATTCTGTTTGCATTTTCGTTTGAGTGCCTTAGTTTAAGCATCTATCTATGAAGTTTTGAGTGTTTATCTATTAAGCTACACCACGTCTAGGCTTTTGAAGTTGTTTGGCTATTTAGTTACGAATCTTCAATATGTCATTGATTGTTTTTTAGTATAGCTGGTTGTTAGATAAATTTGGTTATTATGCGTATGGTTTCTGTACTAACTAACCCTTTTTATGTGATTAATATATGTTAGTTTTAATTTGGTTGTGTAGTCAATGGTGTGCTTTTTTAAATGATTACAAGTATGCTAAGTAGAGCTCAAATTCCTTCTTTAACTATGTGTTAGTTCAAGTTAGTGCTAGGTTATTAGCATGCCTCATATCTGTTTAGCCTAGCTTTGTTCAAGCATATATGTATTTTGCCGGAGATCGATTAAATTCGAACTAGAATGCTTTTTTGGGTATGTGTCTCAATGTTAGGAGTCTAATTGGAGTTGCTTGTTTGGTTGTGTGTCTCAACATTATGAGTCTCATTAGGTCATGCATGCCTATCACCTTTCCTTCGTTTTCTCTTTTCCCTCAGGTTCACAGCTTTAGTTTGGGGCAGTTTTGATTAGTTCCATCTCTGTTTGATGTTCATGTTAGTAGTGAGTTTTCAGTACTTATTTGCTTGGCTGCTTGAATTAGAATAGGTTACAGTGTTGAAATCGCTTATCAGGAAAACAAAACTATCGTTTGTGCACTGATGTGATATAGATGCTGGTGTAACATAGCTCCAGTTTTGAGTAGCTTGATTAATGATTGACATGAATCTGATATTTGATTAAGTGCTCCTTACATAGTCTCTAGCTGATGGTTGCCTTGTTCAGTCCATTCTGATAATTAGTGGAGTTTGTGGATTAGTAGTTACAATATTCTTAGTGTTGTCATCTGAGTCGCACTCTGTTTTAACCAAAGGTAACAATTAAGTATGTACCTAGGGGGGCTATTTAGCTGCTTAAGCTTGGTTGGAATTCCTATTTAAAATGTAACAGTTTAGAGAGGATTTGGTGGATTGTTTATCTTGTGATTGGTCCCAAAATGGTTTAAGGTAGAGTCAATCCTAAATTACATGGTCTGCCTATGTTTTAACCTCAGGAATAGTTATGTGAACATGGCTTTAGCAGGTCTGCTGTTATGAGTTGGTTTCTCTTCATATGTTGTTTGTAGGCAAGTATTCTCTCTTGTTATTAGGTGCTGCTTTAGGCTCCAAAGGTTCAAAATGTTCTGTGAAGTGTGTCTAGATATCTTGGCATCCTAATATGCGCATGAGTTATTTTAAAATCACATCGTGAAGTATTGTTCTGCTGTTTTGAGAGGTTGTTGTTGATTGCGTTGGACAGTCTACTGTTGGTTTGTTGGTATTTAGTGGCTAATGTTGGTCCTGTTTTAGCTAAAAAAATAAAAGTCTCGTGCACTGATTGGGGCAGTTTGTTGGTTTAACTTAGCATAGTTTCCTTAGATTTTAACTAATAAAGATCAGTCGTGAACCATCTGCTTCAGGTTTAAGTGTAAGTAGTCTTTAGATGGTCTTAATTGTGTAAGTGTTTGTTGCTATTTCATTTGTAATGATCTTGAACTTAAGGTGAATCAGTAAAATATCAATCTAATGGAGATTATTGTCTAGTTTAGCTTTTCAGTCCCATTTTGCTCAAGTTCAAGATGGTTTAGATAGGTATTGCTCATAACTTGAGTTCAAAATTATTTTTTCTCCAATGGCCTGCTTGAAGAATGATTTCCCAGTGCTTTTGAGTTTGGTAATATGTTCCAGAAGTCCCAAGTACTTCTGTTGCTGCCCCGCTTCATTTTTTGAAATTTGCAGTTGTGATATGCAATCTTACTAGAAAGAAAAAAAAAACTTGAAATTAAAGAACTCTGAATGTTTAACTATAATCCTTCTTTTCTTGCATGCAAGCATTTGAACCTAATGATTTTGGTAGATCCTGCTTATTATTTTATGTTGCTTGTATGTAAGTATTCTTTTGAGACATAATCAGCCTTTTCCTATTTACATTATAATCTAAGTATGCTCTTAAGGATGTTAAGGTGACTTGATATGAAACAAGCTATTTAGATAAGTGAGCCTAGTGAAGTATTTAAAACAGGTTGTTTTGTGGTGTAAGCGAGCATTTAACATCTTTCTGGGAGATGATCTTTGTTGTGATAACTATTATTGGGAAAAACTCTTTGTTTGTTAGCCATTAAACAGGATGTTCATAGCTCCTACTTGTTTATGTCCAATGAATAGTAAAGTTCATGCTTCATTTTCTTATTTCCAAAATCTTGAGAAGCAAGTTGTTTCACTTCATTATTTGTGATTTTCCATAATAGTAGCAGAGATCAGGAGCACTTGTAGTTGGATGCTAGATAAAGGGGAGGAAGTTAGTTGCTTGTCTCCTTTGGTCGTAAATAAGGCTGGGCATGATCCATATGTCATTTTTAGTTTCAGAATATTGAGTGTTTGCAGGTAGTGGTTTATTTATATCACTCAGGCGCCCTAATAGTTAATGAATCATCCTGTTTGGGATCTAAGAGGCTTGAAAGGGCTGTTGATTCTTTTATCTTTATAAAGCTAGGATGTGGTTGATAAGGGTTGAATGCCAAACATAGGATTATAAAGTTATTACACTAAGAGGTTTAGCTAGGAACCTGGCTGTTTTGTAGCATGCTCAAGGCTTCAAGATACCCGCTTTTGACTTTATTTTATAGATCTCTCGTTGGTGCGTATTCTCTTTCAAGAAATATTTGATGAAGTTTTAAAGTTTTAAAGATTGGGCTGTGAAACGGCTTGTTCCAATCGAGGTGTGTTAGCAAATGTAAGCTCTGAGAAAACCAATTCCTATAGTTAGAATTGACTGATTTGTTGTTGTTGTGATTAAGTGTTGGGTACCACATCTATGCAGTATGCCATGTTAAGAATTTCCCTTAAGTCTTTGCTATGCTAGCCCCTCTTGATGGACTGCCTAGTTTAATTGTTGTGTTTATAAGAAGACATGTCCAGTTAGTTTACTATGTATTTGTCTTACTCTTTGAGATGTTTCAATCTGCTGAGTTGCTAGACACAATAAACAGGTATAAAGCCAGTTTTTTGACCTACTGTTCCCTATATATATGTTTGAAAAATGAACATTAGATATGAGTAAGAGGTCTAAAACTGTCAAAACCCTCTTCTAATGGACCACAGGTCTTTTGAAGACATAAATCTTACATCTTCTCAATTTTTCAAACTGCTTGAGTGATTGTTGACTAGGACATGATCCCATTACTTTCCTTCTTCTTTAAAATTGTTTCTAGTGTAGTTAGCATGCCTAGATAATTTTCATTGGTGCCTGATCAACCCTGTGTCCACCATCAGTATGACACTGTTCCATTTTGTATTTGGTGTAGCTGTCACTTTGTTTGTTGGTGCTATGTTGTGATATCTGAATTCCTTAGCTTATGTATATGTGCAGCATCCTATGCCTCACAATCTCTAGCTTCCATTGAATATGACCAAGTGAATAAAGTTTCTTCTTATCCTTTAATGCATAAATTGCTTTGTGAAGGAAATGAATATTATGTTCAGCCCAGTTAAAGGAAGCTAAAATAATCTGAATATTAAACCTTGTGTGACTATATCTCTTAGCTTTAAAATACATAAAAAATTCTGCTTTGGTCCTGTCAACCTAGGTTTGCTCTGTATGCATTATCTTGGTAAAATATGATGAAACTACATTGGCAAAACAAATTGTTGCTGTGTTCTGGAGCATTAAAATCACACTTGCTATACTTTGAATTCTGGAAAGAACAGATGTATTTTTTTTATTTTTTTTGTGACTTGAGTTATTGCTTTGTTTCACAAAAGATACACTTCTGGTGCTGTTGAGTTTTAAAGAAACATAAGCATTTGATAATGATTGTATGAATGGTGTTGCACATTTTGCTAAAGCCCATCACTGCACATTATGCTAAATAGCTGCCTATTCGAAGGCAAACTGTGGTTATAAATGGCTGCCGCTCTGAGGTTGAAAATGGCTGCATTACTGAGTAGATTTGAGCTAAAATACTACTGCACTTTTGAGCTGCTACTTGGCTGTTATGTTTGTTGTAAGAAGTTGCTGAGATTTTGGTCGTTTACACCTTTTCTTGAAGGTGTTTCACTGGTGCATCTTGGCTGAAGTTTTTTTTTACTAAGATCTTAAATGAAAGTCGAGGAACACTTATGGGATTGGTTAGACCTTTTTCGATATCCTGCCATGCTTGGGGTTCTAGAAACCGTTTGATCTTGCGCGGCATCGAAAATATGAAGGTAGTGACTCCCATTGTTGCCTAGTCTCCTCAAGCTTGAGATTCTGTGCATAAGTTAAAGTCTTGAACCATCAAGAAGCGGCTATCTTCCAGCACATAAAATAACAGATAAAACTCCTTTGTGTTTGTTTGATACTCATCCTTTACTCATGTTTTCTTTGCATGATCTGGGGAGTTTACATCCTAAAATCTCCTTGAATTGCTGTCTTGTTGCTGCTGCTGTAAGTTGCTGCTGCTGGTGCATTTGGACCATTTGTTGTTGTGTTTTAAAAGCCCTTTTGCTGCTGCATTTCAAATTAAATTGCCGGCCAACTGTGAACCAGTTTGCTGTTATGGCTTGAGCCAAACTACTGCTAATTTTGGCCTTTATATTGTTGTACTTTTGAGCCAAAAGGTGGCTGTATTTTGAGGGAAAATGAACAGATATTACACTTGAGTTATTGTGTTAGTAGCTGCCACATCTTGAGCCGAATCATTAGCATTTTGTGCCCACTACTGCTGCTTCGATTGAGCTGATTTGAACCAAAATGCTGCTGTGTTTTAAGCTAAATAGTTGTTGCACTTGAGAATACTTGTTAGGCTTGATGCTTCAACTATTATCCTTAAGAACAGCTTATTCAGCTGCTGCTATGTTCTTTAAAAAACTGATTGCTACACCTGATGAAATTTTACTAATTTGAACTTGATACTACACTTGGGCCAACTAATGTCATTTCTTTGCTGAAAATTGCTACTACAAAGATGCCACACTTGATGAAAGCAAAGCAGTTGTTGCTGCTATGTTCTTTAAAAGAGCAGATTTCTACACTTATGGGGTGGTGTTTATTCTGCTTAAGTTTTAGTTAAAGATAAGAGTGGGTTTGTTTGAAATCTTATTTGGTGTAATGGGTCCCAAAGAGATTCAATTTTTAATGTGTTGATTGGTTCAGATTGAGATTGGCATGGGATTCTTGAAATTGTTGTGCTCAAAATTTTCAGTTTTGTGCTGCAAAAAATGTGTTCAGAAATTCTTCATTCATGTTTGGGATATTCATTTGACTTCCTATAATAGTCCATATTATTGATGGTAAAATAAAATATCCATAGTTGAAGGATTAAGATATCAGCAGCTACATGAAGTGAATTATTTCTTATAAATGATGTTAAATATATTAGTGCGTACGCTTGCTATCATATTACAGTAGCTCGGTAACAATACTCCATGCATACTAATAGAAAGAACTGGAAACAGAATCGAAAGAAGACTTTGGTATTAAAGATGAGCAAGCACATGCAAACAAACATTCCTTGTTTTCAGCAACTTTTCAAAACAAATCGAGTTCAGACAAAAGTTTAACAGTTCCTCAAACGCTATCTGTCTAGAATCAATTAATTTTTGCCGCATACAAGGAGGCTAGAAAGTCATTATAACTAATCAACCTCCATGCAGACGTGAAGAAAAGGAAAGGTGCAACGATCATTTCAGGAAAAACCAATAGTATGACTGTCTTGGAAAAGTTATCAGTTATCAATAGCATCTCGAAAGTCATTCACTAAGAATCAACCCGCCAAATCGTTTGAGGCATTTCGACCATTGCCCCGTCTCCAATAAGCAAGAATAACCGAGCTAGCCATTTGAAAGCGACTAATTCTAGATATTCCAATCCTTTATCTTGGATTTGGAAACATACGTAAGATCTATTTAACTGAAATGATTACTGATCAGCCGCCAACATGATCAAGTGCGAAAGCTCTTAGCTAAGTCTTAGGATTGTCTTTACATTATGTATTTTGGCTTATTGTTTCATCAATGTACTCGCTTTGTTATTTTAATGAAATTTAGCCTTTTATTTCCAAACTCAAGTGTCTTGATGAAATGGCTTGGATCACTCTATCATAATCTCGAATGTTTGGCGTTAGGCCTACCACTGGCATAAAGAGGTCCCTGCATCTCAGGACGTGTTATTAATGTCTGTGTTAAAACTTTGTAAGTCGTTGGCTTGCTTACTTGCTAAGTGATTTACTTGAATTTATTTGTAATATGCTCGCTTTTGAATTTATTTGCGATTACTTGATGCTAAGAGAATTACTTGATGCTAAGAGAATTACTTGAATTTATTCTCTACTTGTTTAGTTTTCATTCTTTAGAGGTTGCCTAGCATTGAACATTGGTTTGGCTGCGAATCTGCATTAAGGACGAAATACAATGGCAAAAAGATTTGAATCATTCAACATCGGTGTGGGATTGGTGCAAGCGCAAAATGAGGATAGCGAGAAGAATGTGGTACAAAGAAGCGTGTTGGTCAATTTGGAAAATACCTTTAGCCTTCTTCCTAGCACAAGTTCAGCTTCCAGCTCAACCCAAAACATTTCCTTCACTATTTCTCCTCACCCAGCTCCTACATATATACCGCCAAGATACTCTATTAAACCAGAAGCTTTGCAAGTCACGTTGATGCCTAATGTCTAAAAGCCTGCACTTGCAGCACCCTTCACCGAAAACCAGCAAAATCAGCTAGCGGTATGCCCATACAAGAGATTGAGAAATGAAACGAATGCAATCAATTGGGATGACTCGGATAGAGAGCTCCACAATTTAAGGAGAATTGTCGAAGAAGAGATGCGGGCAAGAAATGTCCAAAGCTTAAGATATGAAAGCTTGTGCATGCTTCCAAATGTTGAGTTGCCGCCAGGATTCAAAGTGCCAAAATTCAACACCTTCAATGGCAGAGGAAATCCTATTACGCACTTGAAGGACTATTGTAGCAGATTAATGGGAATTGGAAAAGATGAAGCCATACGAATGAAATTGTTCATTCAGAGCCTATCAGGGTTAGCATTAGATTGGTACACAGAACAAGACTTTCGCAAATGGTACACATGGGAGGATATGGCCCGCGACTTTGTAGAACATTTCAAATTTAACATCGGGGTTAGTCCGAACCTTTATGATATGCTTGAGATAGAAAGAATGCCACATGAGTCTTTTCAGGAATATGCCATCCGATGGAGATTGGAAGCTTCAAAGTTGATTTCAACTTTCATCCACATGCAAAAAGGCATATATTATGAAAAGTTGTTATGTGCACGGTTACGTGACTTTTCTGATCTAATTCAAATTGGAAAGCAAGTAGAAGCGGGCATTCGAGCAGGGAGAATTGTTGACACTTCATCAGTACAAGCAACTTTTCAAGTTGAGACATTCAACAACTTGCAAGGCAAAAAGAGAGAAACCGACTCAGCTGTCAGGTCTACATATCAGGTGCAATCACGACAGAACTATCAAGTTTCACGTGATCATATATCTCTTCATCAACGAGGCTTTCAATATCAACCCGATCAAGCACAGTTTAGCTTACGACAGTCAGAGCACGTAAAATTCCGCATTTTTACTCCTCTTGAAGCCAAAGAAAGGATGGATCCCTAAAAGCCTACCGCCAGATTTTGATTGGTCCAAGAGTTGTGCTTACCACTCTAATATTCCAGGTCATGACACAGAAAATTGCCCGGCACTTAAGCATAAGATCCAGAACATGGTCGAAAAGGATAAGATAAGTGTGCAACAAAATAAATTGTGCGACAATGATGGCCCTCCAGTTGCAAATGCAATCATTGTTACCGGTGATCCATCAAAATTGGCACCGAGACATTTGAAAAGGAAGCGTGGAACTAAGTAAGATGATTGAAAAGATCTACTGTCACTAGCATTCTCCACCCACTTGCCTCATGGTCAACTTTCCTTCTTGTAATTTTTGCTAAAGCTTTTGTATGAACTACTTTTGACCTGATTCCTTCGGGATAAGTAGGCAGTCCATTCTTGGACACGGTCTTAATATAGTGAAAATTTTCATTTTTTTCCACGAAGCAACACTGGGGCAGCTTTGCAAATGGCCTATCATTATTCGACAAAAGCATGAATCGAAATCTCGAGCAATAATATTAGCGTCACCAGATTGTTGCAATGACATCACCTCAAGAAATGCAGATTCAACGCCAAAGCTTTGGTGTTCAATGCAAGGCAACCATTTTATTTTACACTAACAAATCTTCTTTGAGTAACGCAGGGGCATATTTTAGCTATTTTTGAAGGATATCGCACAGTATCAAGTCGGCAATTGCAAGATTCAGATAGGGCAAAGGGCAAAGTCAACTTAATACTAATTAAATTTGAAACTTACAAATTTCTTTGAGTGCAGGAACTTTTTTAGATGCAAATTTTGGCAGGGTAGAAGGTCCCCAAATCTTCGGCATTACATCATGAATATTTGCTACTGCAAATTACGCACTGCGTCAAACTCATCTCACCGCATACAAATAAAGCACCGCAAAAGCTCAATATCCTCCTATACCAGAAACTGGGACAATTTTAAGGGCATCACCGCAAAAGCTCAATATCCTCCTATACCAGAAACTGGGACAATTTTAAGGGCATCACCGCAAAAGCTCAATATCCTCCTATACCAGAAACTGGGACAAATTTTAAGGGCATCACCGCAAAAGCTCAATATCCTCCTATACCAGAAACTGGGACAGTTTTAAGGGGCATCATCGCAAAACGACACCCTCTTATGCGAGTAACTGGGACAATTTTTAAGGGCATCATCGCAAGCGACATCGAGAAACATGAAAGAGAATATGGCCAACAGAGTTATCAGGCAAAAAGAAGACTTGGGAGAAAGGACGCTCGCTTTGTTTCACGGTTCCCAAGTCGCAGAAGCCAAAATATATAATGTTCGCAGCCTTGCAAGGATTGCACGTCGAACGGTTTGATCTTTATTATAACAATTATGCCTCTCGAGTATCAATAATTTGCGAGATTCGCAACAAATTAATGCTTGAGTCTTGCAAATGATTTTTCAAACGTGTCGACGCACAAATATTATTGCTTTCAAATGCTCTCAAATGCACTGCGCATGCACTACTATTTTAAATACCACGCACTGCTGCTTTAAATTCCCCGCACTGTATGCACTATTATTTTTAATACCACGCACTGCATATGCACTATTTCTTTAAATTCCCCGCACTGCATGCACTACTATTTTAAATACCACGCACTGCTGCTTTAAATTCCCCGCACTGCATGCACTATTATTTTTAATACAACGCACTGCATATGCACTATTGCTTTAAACTCCCCGCACTGCATGCACTACTATTTTAAATACCACGCACTGCATACACACTACTGTTTTCAAATGCCCCGCGCTGCAAAAGCAACCAGACCTGCATTACATTATTACTTTCAAATGCCCTGCAAAGGCACATCATCAGTGTTCGCAAAAGCACCGCATTTAGGCCCGTTCGCCTTTAATAGGACATTTAGGCTCGTCCGCCTTTAATGGGACATTTAGGCTCGTCCGCCTTTAATAGGACATCTTAGGCTCGTCCGCCTTTAATAGGACATTTAGGCTCGTCCGCCTTTAATAGGACATCTTAGGCTCGTCCGCCTTTAATAGGACATTTTAGGCTCGTCCGCCTTTAATAGGACATTTTAGGCTCGTCCGCCTTTAATTGGACATTTTAGGCTCGTCCGCCTTTAATTGGACATTTTAGGCTAGTCCTCCTTTTTAAATTTCTGCATAAGGCTGAGCACCGCCTTTCATATGATGCATGGGCTGCGCACCGCCCTTTGCATCGCTTTCATATATTACATGGGTCATGCACCGCCTTTTTTAAATTTCTGCATAAGGCTGTGCACCGCCTTTCATATGATGCATGGGCTGCGAACCGCCCTTCGCACCGCCTTTCATATATTACATGGGCCATGCACCGCCCTTTTTAAATGTCTGCATAAGGCTGTGCACCGCCTTTCATATGATGCATGGGCTGCGCACCGCCCTTCGCATCGCTTTCATATATTGCCTGGGCCATGCACCGCCCTTTTAAATTTCTGCATAAGGCCATGCACCGCCTTTCATATGATGCATGGGCTGCGCACCGCCCTTCGCATCGCTTTCATATATTGCATGGGCCATGCACCACCCTTTTAAATTTCTGCATAAGGCTGTGCACCGCCTTTCATATGATGCATGGGCTGCGCACCGCCCTTTGCATCGCTTTCATATATTGCCTGGGCCATGCACCGCCCTTTTAAATTTCTGCATAAGGTTGTGCACCGCCTTTCATATATTACATGGGTCATGCACCGCCCTTTTTAAATTTCTGCATAAGGCTGTGCACCGCCTTTCATATGATGCATGGGCTGCGCACCGCCCTTTGCATCTCTTTCATATATTGCCTGGGCCATGCACCGCCCTTTTGAATTTCTGCATAAGGCTGTGCACCGCCTTTCATATGATGCATGGGCTGCGCACCGCCCTTTGCATCTCTTTCATATATTGCCTTGGCCATGCACCGCCCTTTTAAATTTCTGCATAAGGCTGTGCACCGCCTTTCACATGATGCATGGGCTGCACACCGCCCTTTGCATCGTTTCCATATATTGCCTGGGCCATGCACCGCCCTTTTAAATTTCTGCATAAGGTTGTGCACCGCCTTTCATATGATACATGGGCTGCGCACCGCCCTTTCCATCGCTTTCATATATTGTCTGGGCCATGCACCGCCCTTTTAAATTTCTGCATAAGGTTGTGCACCGCCTTTCACATGATGCATGAGCTGCGCACCGATCTTTGCATCGTTTCCATATATTACTTGGGCCATGCACCGCCCTTTAAAATTTTCGCATAAGGCTGCGCACCGCCTTTCATATGATGCATGGGCCGCGCACCGCCCTTTGCATCGCTTTCATATATTACTTGGGCCATGCACCGCCCTTTAAAATTTTCGCATAAGGCTGCGCACCGCCCTTTGCATCGCTTTTATATATTGCTTGGGCCATGCACCGCCCTTTAAAATTTTCGCATAAGGATGCGCACCACCGCCTTTCATGTTGCATGGGCTGCGCACCGCCCTTTGTAGTTTCTGCATAAGGCTGCGCATCGCCCTTTGAAAAATTTCTGCATAAGACATCGCACCACACCTGCCCTGTCTTATTATTATTTTCAAATGCCCTGCGTGCGCTCGCAGCCGCATTTCACCGCACTTGCATCACTTTACTTCAATATTTATTTGTTACTGACTATTTTTATCTAGTTTAAAGTTTCGCAGGAGCTTTAGCGCAACGTGGAACTATTTCTTCGGCAGCGAACTGGGGCAATACGTCGGGAAGCATAAGCAAACTTCCGACAAGGGTCAATGATCTACCTCGAACACTCGGTTCCAATTCCAAATATCCCGCCCGCATTCCAGCACACTCAATTTTCAGAGTTCTATCACAATACCCAGTGTCATCATAACTCGACACTGGGACAATATTTTGCAAAGATGCGCACCAATCGTAATTTGCCAGTCATAAGTGTCGTAGACATCCCAGAACTACACTCGACCTGATTCTCGTGCAGCCCGAGATATGTAGGCAACTCAGAGACCGGAGTTCGGTCATAATCCTTTCAAGTTTCCCTTAGCCGGGACAAAATAGGCTACTAAGTCAACGTCTTTGCCCGACAACTCTTTTCATCATTACCGGGCAAAGAGGGACAAGTTGTTGACACCCAATTTTGTCCCACCTTTCCTCCAAAATACCTATTTTTCGCTTCTAATATTTTGGCAACTTTAAAAAATAATTATCTGCATTTTTACTATAATTAGCTTTTATTAATACCGGCATTTCATTATCCTGTCATTTACTACCGTCATTATTATTATTATTATTTGTTACTATTTTTTATTATTATTACTAGTATTGTCATAATTATCATTTCAGCATTTTTTACCATCTTACGCACACGCATCGCATTTATCTTCGCATAATTAGATAACAACATTTACTTACTGTTGAATTTCAAATATTATTGCACTGCTATTATGACGGCATATAATTTATTATCCGAGTATTAGTAATTTCACATTTTATATTAAGTAATTTAAATTGGTCTTTTATTTAAATATAGTAGCCCAATCAACTCATAAACATTTTTTAGACCAGTCCATGTTTTATTACACTAGCCCATTCATTTAATACCCAGTCCAAAATAAACTGATCCAGCCCAATCCCCTCTTCAACAAAAGAAAAGAACCCCTAGGGTTCTTTCCCTTCCCATTTTTTTCTCCGCCGCACCTCCCCTCCCCATTTCCTTTCATCTCCCATTCTCTCTCTCTCTCTCCATCACCCGCCCCCATCCTCGCCTGTCCCCCATCGTCGCCTGTCCCCCACTCCACTCTCGCTCCACTTTCATCTGTCACCCCACTCCCGCTGTCCCCTCACGCGTCTGTCACCCCATTCTCTCTTTGTTCCCCGCTCTTCTCTCTCTCCCGCTCCTCCCTCTTTCTTCAACGCCAAAAGATCAAAAACCCTATAAATGGTGGTGAATTGAAGGGGTAAAGGAGGTTTTTTTGGAAGTCAAAAAAGAAACCCTCCCTGAAAAAGTAGTTCTTCAGCTTGGAATACTCCTGAAAACATCAGTCCCTAATCGCACGAATTCCCCTTTTGAATACTAGTTTTTTTCTAGATATTGACTCAAGTATTAAATCCTTTTTTCTGTTTTGCCCTTATTATTCGTTTTGAATCCGAGTATCGCAAGCCCGGATTTCATAGTCTTCGAGGTAGATTGGAAACCCCGCGCCTCACTTCGCTGCACCCGAAGAAGGTAATTCTCTCATTATCTTAGCATTTCTATTTTGATTCTGCCGATTATGATTTTATATTAGTTTCGAGATTAGTTGATTTATTAGCTTTTATTAGAAGTAGATTAGATTAGTAGTTTCAGTAATTTCCTTCTTTATTTTAGAATTCTTCTACTTTTAACTCTATGTGTCTGTGTCGTATAAGATTAGCTTAAGTTTGTTTTATCTAGCTAAAAAAATTAGTTTTCCTTGCTACTGTATGAAAATATGAAGTTTTTACTATGTTCTCTTTGCGTTTTTCTCCCTTAGTATATGGTGAAGGTCAATGTTAAGAGCAATTAGTTAAAACTCAGCAACTTGTTATCTTTAACGGAGATAGAACTAAGTATAACCAATACGTTACCTTTTCTGGCTCTGGATTTTGATTAAACATTGAGCTAATTTTGTTCATGATCCAAGAATAGTCGTACCATGCTAAACGTAACTAAAATGTTAGCTGTTTGCCAATGGAACAGAGCCATTAGTTATGAATATTTTGTTAATTTCAAGTTTGGTTCCGCCTTAGCTTTCCCTCACTGTGGTGTTTCCAATTAATGAGTTTCCCTTTTTCTTTCAGAATCTGTTTAAGTGATTTTCCTTCTTCCATTTCATTTTACAATCCTATTCTTCTATGTGGTTTGCTTTGAAATTCTCGTTTCTGTTTATTTGCATTCATGTTATAGGTTTTCTTATCACGGCTGTTTCTTAGTTGTTGGCATTAGTTAGCTTTTGTTCGCTATTCTTCTACGTGGTTTGCTTTTAAAATAATGTCACTCATGTTTTTTAGCTTCTTTTGTTGTTTTTCTATACTTGGGTTAAAGTAAAGAAGGAACTAATTAATTTGTTACCTTTTCTCAGAACAATAATAGCTTTTGTCACGGTTGGGTGCTAATCTTTATCTCTTTTCCCCTTTCTTTTACATGTACACATCGGAACAAACGGAGTCTTAATTCGGGATTTTATCAAAACAAAGTCTCAAGAGGAGACTCAGCACACCCATCCGTAGAGTCATCTCGCGCCGCAATTCTTAGATCACATCGGGCAGGCGAAACTCGTTAGAGGCCGCCTGTAACGTTTTTATTCTTTTTTTCGTATCATTCATTTCCTTTCATCCATTTTTATGATTGCTGATTTGTCTGCGTTTTGGATTGTGTGTGTTTTAAAATTAGGTGGAGAACCTATGATTCATGTAGGATTAGAAAGGGGTAGATTCTGTCATTTAGGATTACCACTCTAAAAATTAAATACTTATTTTTCATCATACAGAGTGCATCATTCATATAATAATATTTTAAACTTGTTAGCTATAAGTTATTTTTTTTCCTTCTTTTCTCAAAAGCTATTTTCTTAAATTTTTAAACCTCAATTAATTAACCTAAGATTGGTCGGATAACTGTAGTTAACGGATTCTAAAGGATGCCTAACCCCTTCCCTTTAGGATAATAAAGAACCCTTACCTAGAATCACACTGATTAAGCAGACTATTAACGAGGTTTAGCTATCTTTATCTTAGTTAATAGATTAGGTGTCCTAATTCACCGTTAAATTAATTAGGTGGCGACTCCTTAAGATAAAGCAAAATATAGGAATCTCCAATATGTTGTACTCCGCTTCAACCCGGTTAAAAAAGGGGTATAACATTCAGCTTATAGTTTTAATTCTATTATTTCATATGGCATGTTCATTTTATTTATTTGCTTTACATACCAGTACAATTCAAATGTACTGACATCCTATTTTATTGCCCGGGGGCCTGGATTTCACAATGCAGGTAGTGATTTACAGGACAACAAATCTTCTCGTTAGGACATTGCTCGTATCAGCTTTTGGTGAGCTCATTCAAGGTTTTATCATTAACAAATTGAATCACATATTATTCTGTACACCAAAAAGATGTTATGATTTTGTGTTTTGCGTTTTTGGTGAAATTGTTTTTCCGACCGGATCTTTCTCTTCTCTCTCCTCCTCTATTTTCTTTTCTTTGATTTTTGCTTCATGTCTTCTCGGTTCTGCAACCGAAAACCCCTATCCAATAGGTTTTCGGCTAGGTCAGTAGGTTCCAGCGAGGAACAAAAATTCCGGCAATGAACAGTAATTTCAGGTAGCGAATATTTTTTTTTCATCTGGAGTTGGTACCTCTAGTGGCCCATATCAATTATTGTGTCTTTTAGCCTTGTTAAATCTCGCCTGCTTCGTATTCTTGACCCCTTGACATTACATTCTTTCCTTTATTCCTCTAGTTTATAATGCTATCATTCTTATCGTAGTAGCCTGGCTTAACTATAGATAAATCTTTGATTTTTTTTCATTTGGCTTAGTACCTTTAGTGAGCGATGGTAGACTAGGTTCATACTCTCGGTCGGGGACAGGGGATAGGGTTAGGGAGGGTAAATGGGTTCAGGGAGTGTCTTAGGTTGAGAGTAGGGTCCTGGAACATTGGGACTTTGACGGGAAAGTCCATAGGAGGTATACCGCCCACCGAGAAGTTATTCATAGGAGGAGATTTCAATGGACACATCGGGTCAACTTCGTGGGGGTTATAACGATGAGCATGGAGGTTTCGGTCTCTGATTCAGTAACGGAGGATGAGTCTCACTTCTAGATTTTGCAAAAGCTTTTGGATTTGTGGTAGCCAACTCGAGTTTCCCGAAGATGAAACAACACTTGGCAACCTTCCGTAGTTCGACGGTTGCGACACAGATAGACTTTTTTCTCCTAAAAAAATAAGATAAAGGTCTTTGTAAAGACTGCAAGGTCATTCCGAGTGAGAACTTTACGACCCAGCATAAGCTCTTGGTGATGGATTTAGAGATTATGATGAAGAAGAAAAAGAGGGTCATGGATGACTAGTCGAAGATCAGGTGGTAAAGTCTGAATTTGTTTAGTGTCCAGAAGATAGGGAAGAAGATGATAGCTATGGGGGCTTGGAAGAGTAGGGGACATGAGCAGTAATGGGATAGGACGGCCAGCTGCATCAGAGAAGCAGCTAGAGATATACTGGGAGTCTCGAGAGGTAGCCATGGTGGGCAACGAGGGGAATGGCGGTGGAATATAAAAGTCCAAAGGAAGGTATTGAAGCAAATAAGGTGGCGTACGCAAAGTTAGTAGACAGTAAAGACAAAGAGGAGAAGTAGACGAATAGAAAAAAGTATAAGATTGCGAGAAAAGAAGCGAAGTTGGCAGTTGCGATGTCAAAAATGACAGCTTTTGAATGCCTATATGCAGAACTAAAGGACAAAGGCGGGGATAAGAAGTTTTTCAGGCTAGCCAAGGTGAAAAAGAGGAAGGCACGGGACCTAGATCAAGTAATATACATCAAGGATGAGGATGGAAAAGTATTGGTGGAGGAAGCTCTCATTAGACGAAGATGACAGTCATACTTCCTTAAACTCTTGAATGAGGAAGGTATCAGAGACATTAAGTTGGGATATTTGGAGTACTCTAAGAGGCGTCGCGATTTTGGGTATTGTAGGAGTATAAAGGTGTAGGAGGTTAAGGGTGTTGTTCGTAGGATGCGTAGAGGAAGAGTGATCGGGCCTGACGAGATCCTTGGAGAGTTTTGGAAGAGTGTAGGCAGGGCAGTTTTTGAGTGGTTGACTTGATTGTTTAATGTTATTTTTAAGACGGCGAAGATGCTCGAGCAATGGAGGTGGAGTATGATGATTTCTTTGTACAAGAACAAGGGTGATATTCAAAGTTGCAACAACTATAGAGGGATCAAGCAGCTAAGCCACACTATGAAAGTATAGGAAAGGGTGGTGGAGATGAGGGTGAGAAGAGGCGTGTCCATTTTAGGGAACCAGTTCAGATTCATGCAAGTACACTCGACTACAGATGCCATTCATTTTGTGAGAAGACTGATGGAACAGTATAGGGAAAGAAAGAGGGACTTACACATGGTTTTCATCAACCTAGAAAAGACCTACGACAAAGTACTAAGAGAGGTTTTATGGAGATGCGTAGAGGCTAGAGGAGTACCTGTAGCGTACATCAGGGTGATCAAGGACATGTATGATGGAACCAAGACCAAGGTAAGGACAGTAGGAGGAGACTCAGAGCATTTCCCAGTGGAGATGGGGTTGCACCAGGGATTAGCTTTTAGCCTATTTTTATTTTCCTTGGTGATGGATGGTTCGACGCGACAAATACAAGGTGAGGTGCCATGGTGTATGTTATTCACGGATGACATATTCTTGATTAACGAGACACGCAGCGGAGTGAGCACTAAGCTGGAGGTTTGGAGACAAACTCTGGAGTCTAAAGGGTTCAATTAAGTAGGACCAAAATAAAGTACATAGAGTGCAAGTTCAGTGACGTGACACATGAGGCTGGCGTGGAATTGACGCTTGGTACCCAGGTCATCCAAAAGATATAAAGTTTCAAATATCTTGGGTCTATTATATAAGGAAATGGGATATTGAACGATGATGTCTCACATCGTATTGGTGCAGGGTGGATGAAATTGAGGCTCGCTTCAGGAGTGCTATGTGATAAGAAGGTGCCACCAAAATTTAAAGGCAGGTTCTAGAAAGTGATTGTGAGATCGACTTTTTTGTACGGGGCAAAGTGTTGGGCGGTCAAGAACTCTCAGGTCCAAAAGATGAAAGTTGCCGAAATGAGAATGTTGTGATGGATGTGTGGGCACACCAGGTGTGATAGGATTAGGAATGAAGATATCTTGGATAAGGTGGGAGTGGCATCGACGGTGAACAAGATGCGGAAGCGAGGCTGAGATGGTTTGGGCATGTGAAGATGAGAGACATAGAAGCTGCAGTGCGGAGGTGTGAAAGGTTGGCTATGGACGATTTGAAAAAAGGTAGAGGTAGGTCGAAGAAGTATTGGGGAGAGGTGCTTATACAGGACATAGCGTAATTCCAGCTTACCGAGGACATAACTTTAGATAAGAGGTTATGAAGGACTCAGATTAGGGTAGAAGGCTAGTAGGTAGTCCCACGTATCCCTTCGTATAAGTAGTCACAATTTTGTTCTATAGTCTATTGTCCTTTGATTCTGGCTACTATATGTTGTTTCTTATACTTCGATTATCTTATTTATCTGTGGTAGCTACTGCTTCTTTTCCTTAGATTGCTTTATCATGTCTTTTTTGCTTTTCATATTTATTTGAACTGCTTGTGCTTATCTGACCTTTTCTCGTTATGTTTTCTCTTGAGCCGAAGGTCTTTTGGAAATAACCTCCCTATCTTCCGAGATAGGGGTAAGGCCTATGTACACTTTACCCTCCCCAGACCCTACATTGTGGGATTTCACTGGGTATGTTATTGTTGTTCGTATTAGTTATGCAGTCAAGGTATGTCGGCGGGCCTTGTCTCGGGTAAACATTTTAACAGTTAGACTCACGTTTAGAGATTTCATAGACTAGTCAGTTATGTCATGTCAGATGTTTAGTTGAGTTAGCTTCGTTGGCTACATTACTATATTTCTGCATTCATGCTATAGTAGTACTTTTCAGGCTTATGATTATTGAACTCCATGCTTTCACAAGTCATGCATATTTAACATATATTCCACATCAGCTCATGTCCCATGTTGACTCAGTAAGCCATGTGGTTCGCTCGATCACATGCAGTAAGGCACCGAGTGTCGTGTTACGTCTAGGCCATGGTTTAGGGTGTGACATTTCCTAGGTAATAAAATCTCTAGGTAAATTCCTAAGATATAATGCCCTGCTAAATTCGCAGCAAAATCCCTAAGTAATTCCATAGGTAATAAAGTCCTAAGGGAAATTCCCAAGAAATAACCCACAACTAAATTCGCAGGAACACAATTCCCAAGTAATTCCCTAGGTGATAAAATGCCTAGGTAAATTCGCAAGAAGTAATCCCCAACTAAATTTGTAGCAACAAAATTCTCAAGTAATTCCCCAGGTAATAAGATCCCCAAAAAATAATCATCAGGTAAATCCGCAAATACCATTACCTGGGAATTTTCCTACGAGTTCACTTAGGAATTAATTTTTCTATATTTTTTGTTGTTTACCTGTGAAATTACCTACGAAAATGATACTTGGGGTTATTTTTTCAAATAAATCCCCAGATAATAATTTGGCGTTAAATTTGCTTGCGAATTTACCTGGGGAAAGCATATCCACAAGTAAATATTTTAGGAATCAGGAAATTTGAGATTTTCACATGAAAATTCGCAGAAATTACATGCGGAAAAAAAATCTCAGGTAAAATCCCATATACGTTTACCTTCCCCATTAGAATAGACTTAGAACTAGAATTTATAATTTTTATCAAAGGTTTTTATTTAGTTTGTGATCAATATTCATTAATCTTAAAATAATGGACAGTAAGAGTCTTTCCTAGTGGCGATACTACGTATTAATGTTTCAGAAAGGTATTAGCTAGTCTTTAGATCATGACTTCACTAATAGAATTCATAGCTTATAGATTACTCATTTGACTTTATGTTTCCTATAAATTTATTTAGGACAAGGATTATTCAGTCATATTTTTTTTAACCCTATGCCGCGGGCAAATTAACTAGTTATACATAAAAGAACACAAAGTAATATCTCTATTGTACAAAGAAACTGCATGATGATTTCTGTTTATATTTTCGGACTCTTCGATCTCTTTTCTGTCTTCGTTTTTTCTTTTCTTCTTTTCTTCTCCCAGCCTGTCCCACCCGTTTTATTCGGGTACACCAATGCACCAATATTCTTGTGTAGCACCTCTATTTCTGTTGTTTCAAGTGCAGGTTAGCCCCTTTATTCGCTAAAGAATATTACATGATGGCGGGGATGGTTCATCTGTAGGCAAAAAGTAATTATTATTTTCTTTAAATTATGAAGGTATATAAAATAATACGTAATAACAAAAAACAGAAATGCGTACAAGAACAAGAACAAAAGGAGAATAAAAACAGAAATGCTGAAATGGTTCATCTTCGTTTAATTTGCATTCTTTAATTTGAATACTAGCATGATATTTTTGGAAATCCTTTGATTAGAAATCCTCATATAACATATAGTGGTAAACTGGTAATTAAAAGTTCACTTAGAATTTTGTTTTGGATTACAATAAAACAGTCAAATTTAACATACGTGGGCATGCATGCAGCATTTCACAACCCTTTCTTTTAAATTATATGTATGAACTCTCACCATTGTTGCGCACAGGGCGATACCTCGAACGAAATGGCCAAAGAGAAGCTGCCATGTGTCTAAGTCTGATGCAACGCCTCTGTGTATTTATCCTTTCTTCTTGTACTTCAAGACAATCATCCGAACTATCCAACTCAGCTTCAGAAGAAACCGGCAACGGATTCCGGCAAACCGGGCAAGAATTGTGAAGTCTTAACCAAGGCACAATGCAATCAGAATGATATATATGTTTGCATGGCAACTCTCTTGCTTCTCCACCTACTTTAAAATTTTCCTTACAAACTGGACATTCTGAATCATCCTTTAAATGTGCCGGAGCAATCACCACCGTCGGAATAGAATTAATGGTCGGCTCGGGTGCCGGTGCTGGACCGGGCCGATCATTTTCAGTTAACTCTTCTATCAGGTCTTCAAGGCCTGGACCTGTGTAATAATCTCTATCATTCACCCCGGGTGGCAGGCGGTTAGGTCCACCCGGGAAATTATCTCCTGATGGTCGGATGATAATCACCGGACGTGGACGCGCTAGAATGCCGCTCTCCGGGGTCCACTCATCCTCGTCATTATTTAGAAATGAGTATCTCCTTCTCGGTCTTAACCAAAAGTCTCGGATTGTATTACGTTCACGTGTACGCCTGAGAGAATCGGGCGGTACTATAGTTTCAGTTCCGTCCGAACGTGGGAAAATGGGGTCTGCATTGCCTTGAGATCTGTTGAACAAATTAGGATCAATCATGAGAGTTAGGGCTTCAAGAATTCTAGCTTCTGGGGAAGGATCAAATGCAGTGAAGTCCAAGATTTGTCTAGCGTTTGCCACCTCGATTTCGTTAAGGAAGTGGCCGAAACATCGAGGACAGACGATCTCCGACGGGTTTTCTGGTGATATCCTGACAGTGCGATGGCATTGATAACACCAGTAACGTTGGAAGTTCCTGTTCCCATTATCAAGGTTTTCTCCTGAGGACATTGTTTGGTGAAAGATTTAGTTTAAGGGAAATATTGTGAATGTACAAACAGAAACAGGAACATGGTTAGTTTTATATGTAAAGATGATTTAGAAAGAAGAAAAAAAAATCAAGAATGAGAATAGAAGAAAAGGGATGGCTTTTGATGAGCAGAGAAAGCGATTCTATATTTGTTTGTTAGGAATTTGCTGCTTCTTTAGGAAGAAAAGCATCAGGGTGGGACTGCTTGTCAATAGATTTGTTTTCTTAAACAAATTCCCATGGTTACTTCCGCAGGACGGGAAATAAATTAAGATCTTGTTTAGATTCTAGTTTATTTTATTTTCCTTTCTCTTTATCCTTTCGTTACTTTGATACGTATATTAGTATATATGAACTAGTTTTTGAATTCGTGAATTGTACGTGTATCTTATATCTTATATTAATCAGTACAAATATTTTTAACAGTAAAAATGATATTGTGAGAATATATGTGTGATGGGCTACGGTAACTGAAGGGGGGAAATGCAAGCTTAAATTGGTGAGTCATTAGATCATCTTAATTGTCGACGTAATTATATGATCAAATATCGTTTGAGCAACTAAATATGATTATATATAGAGGTGTCAAATGAGCGGATTGAGTTGAATTTGGAAGGGTCAAAATGGATTGAGGTAATCAAATTCTTCCTAAGTTTTATTTCTTTGTTTGTACTTTTATAATTTTTTAGTGCCTAATAAATAATACTCCCCCCATTTTAATTTACATGAACCTTTTCGGAATACGAGAGTCAAACTTTATAACTTTGACCGTAAATTTTGATATAGATTTTTCAAGTTTGTAAAAATAAAAAAATTTATACTCCATTTAGAAACTACATAAAAAGTACTATAAGTCTTAATAATTTATAATAAATTCAAATAATTTAAAAATAAAGTAAGGAAAAAAATGTGGTCAAAGTACCACCTTGTAGACTCTCCAAATAGTAATAGGTTCACATAAATTGAAACAAAGGGAATATTGCTTTATAATAGTAATATATAACATATCAAACAAAAAAGATCTCTTTGAAAATATTTTGATAAGGTTTCTCATTGGTCGATTTGGGCTATATATAAGCCCAATTTTTAGATTGGCTGAGCTGATGAACCAGCGGGTCATTGATTCGTCCAAACTTGGACGAGTTGGCGGATCATGTTTCTATAGACTAATTTTACCTCCCCTAATAGCTATGATTGTAATATAAAATATAGGAAAATTTACTTGTCATAGCTATCTCTAAGTGGTATTTATTGATAATAACTACTCCCTCCGTCCCAAAAAGATTGTCCTATTTTGACTTGGAACAAAGTATAAGAAATAAAGGAAGACTTTTGAAATGTGTGGTCCAAAACAAGCCTTAGATATTTGTGTGGTTGTAAATCATCTCATAAAGTTAAATTGTTTCTAAATATAGAAAGAGAACAATCTTTTTAGGAGAGACTAAAAAGGAAAGAAGGACAATCTTTTTGGGACAGAGGGAGTATTATTTTATTTATTTATATTTCATAGCTACAGTGATTTTGTAATTTACATATTGTAGCTATACCAAATATATAGAGTTATTCCACTGTATGAAGCTTCTCCCTCTCTCTGTTCCCTCTCTTTTCTCCGCCATCTCTCAACTTTGTCTCCGTTGCACCGCTACAGCTAAGGCAGCAGTCATAGCCGCCGGTAATACCGAAATTGATGGCTTTTTCTAAGATCTAGATTTTGTGTATTTTTCGACGATCTCAGATCATAGTTTAGACGTCGATAATGCCAGAATCCATGGCTTTTTCTCAGATATGGATTTGGTGTACTTTCCGACGATCTCAGATTTGTATTTGGTGTATTTTTCTACCATCTCATCTCATAGTTTCTGGTTTGGTGTATTTTCCGACGATCTCAGATCACAGTTTCCGGATTCGTTGTATTTTCCGACGATTTGGATTTGGTGTAAAACCAAAAATATATTGTTCACACTTTTGTACTTCTCTGAAAATCAGATCTCTATTTGTATTTCCGCCAGATTTGGTGTAATTTTCGGACGATGTCGAGGCCCAACTTGAGTGTATGTGAGTGTATTATGCATTTTTAATGTAGTATTTATGTATTCCGAAGGAGATAGTTTTGAGAAACTAGATGTATTTGATTATATTTTGGGCAAAACTAGATGTATATGACTAATTTCCATTCGATTCTTAAATGTATTTAATTATTTTTTCCTCAGATCTGAGTGTATTCGTCTAGCCGAATACATTCAAATAGAGTCGAATACATTTAACCTTGCGACGTCCGACAACGACTTTGCTGATCGGGGTTCGAATACATTCAAATACATCCACAACAAAAGGATAGATCAATATATAAATACACTAAAATACATAGCTCCGTCTTGTATTTAAATGCACTGGAATACAATCATTTTTTAATACACATGTAGTCAAAGAACTTAAGGTTGCATGTATTCAAATACATTCAAATAAGGTAGGATACAACTAAACAGTGTATTCAAATACAGATTGTTAAAAGCTCTTAAAGGTACTGGTTTATGTAAGTTGAGTTTAACCTAAAAACCAAGGGCACATTTAAATTTATCTAGGGGTTTAAAGGATACGTGATTTGCTTCGTTGTAAATAAATATATAAAATATTAATAGAAATCAACGTGATAATAAACAAAAAGAATGATTGAGATAAATAAGAATGAAATAATTTAGCCTCGGCTTGATTAATCCTCGGAGCAAATCCTTTGAGGAGATTTATCCGGTGGGACAATACTCAAGCTACAGCAATATTCCAAAGCGAGGAAGCAACTTAAGAGAGTAGATTTAACCCTTTTTTTTTTTTTTTTTTGCGAGGATTGCCCTTCATTTGGGGTGGTATTTAATTTTCGCCCTTCAAATTGGTAGTCTTTAAGTTTTGTCCTTCGCCTAATACCCCGAGGTGGTGGGTTCGAACCCAATCTCAGTAAAAAAAAAATCGCAAGGCAGAATTTTACTTCAAAACTCTACCTTGCGGTTTTTTTTCATTTTTGACTGAGCGGGGGTTCAAACCCGAATCCAAGGGATTTTTAGCGAAGGTCAAAAATTAAAGACCACCAATTTAAGGGGCAAAAATTAAAGACCACCGCCAGCGAAGGACAATCATGCAAATTTCCCTGAACTTAAATGGGTGAAAATCATTTTCACCTCCTAACTTTGCTTTAAAAATCAAACTCCTCCTCAACTTTGAACAATAGTCATTCTCTCCCCTTTATCCTATTTGGATTTTTTAAATTCCTATTTTACCTACATTATCAAGTTTTCTTTTTCTTCTTTTTCTTCTTTAAAATCATAATTTTTTTTAATCTCTTTAATCTATGTAACAGTTTTTCTATGAAAAAAAATAAATATTCTATTTTCGAGACGGAAAAAGAAAAGTGAGAAACACTAGTTGAGTATATAACTTAATGCCGTTCTATAATAAAATAAATAAGAAGAATAAGAATTTTCCTTTAATAATAATAAAAACTCTGATATCGATTTATAAAAGTAAAAATAACATGTAATCATAATTTGATAAATATATTTCAATGAAGGTAATATAAAATAACTAATAAAAATAGAGTTACATTCTATATCAAATTACTCAAAGATTATCTACTTATATCACAAATGAATTTTAATTCATAATTTAAAATATTCCGTTAATGACAACCAAAACTCGTTAATATATTGACAATAGAGAATAAGAGAAAAGTGAGACTTAACTTTACATTTACGTATACAAATATATACATACACATATACACATACATAAATGGTAGAGTGTGTGTCTGTACATACAATATACCTATATATATATGTGTGTGTGTAAAGAGGTGGGTTACCCTTTTTCAATATTTTCAATATTTCGAATTCTAAAGAACTCAGTACAGAATATAAAGGGGTTGTTATCAATTTTTTAAATAATCCTACTCGGTACTTTCTCACTCCTAGATGTCCTATTATCATGTAGCTATATTTCTAAGTTTTTGTTTATCTCCCAAATTTTACGTTGTTTTTTTTTATTTGGACTCTGTCCAGTAATGAATCTTGTTACACTGCTCATCTCTTTCTCTTTACTTTTGTTCTTCATATCCTTCTTCTTTAACCACAGCCCGGTTACCATGGAAAACATCGTCCTTTATCATTTTTCAGACATTCAAACAGCCTCTTAACACCTAAGAATATACAGGTTAATCCATCAAGTGTATTAAGAAGTTAAGAGAATAATCATAATTCATAATAAGTAATTACTTAAACATGATATTCATATAAACATGGAATAATTTACATAGTAGGGAGAGTAGTATAGAAACGTAGTTAAAAACTTACATGACTTGAAGATGGAGAGAGGTTTCCCTTTCGGGGAACACAAAAACTACTTCACACTACGAAAAGAATTACTGAAAACTTAATACTATTTTACAAGGAAATTTAGTTTATAGAGGTGTTGGACTGAGAGAGGGATTGAGGCATTTGAAAAAGAAGGGGAATATGGAGTGTTTCTTAAGATATGTTATTGATGCTCTTATTGGTGATGCCTTTGTTTCTCCACAAATGTTGTTATTTATAGGCGTCTGGCGTACTTCAACTTTGGATTTCAAAATATTAAAGAATCTTTTGAGTTCAGTCGGGTTCTCTTTGGGTCCCATCGTCACGTGAAACTTTTCAAAAGAAGCTTTATATTCTTGTCTGTTTGCTGATCTGTCCATTTACTGTGGCTGCTTTATTAAAGATACTTTTAATAAAGCCTTCTTTTTCTGAAAAATGTCCTCTAGTCACTGCTTCGTTCAACGAATATTTTTGTATTGTCATGAGATTAATTCTTCCACTAATATATATATATATTATTAACTTTTTTATGTGTCTAAATTATGCAGTGCGATAGAATCAAAACTCATTCCCGAATCGTCATTGTTTGGACCTTGTGAATCTTGAAATGCACTGTTCTGAAAATTTACCATATCTCCTTCATCTGAACTATGGAATGGGGACATCCCTAGACTTGGAGATAATTTTGGATTATGTTTCTTGATTATATGTTTGTCTTGTTCTTCTCTTGTCTGGAAAAATCTTTTCAAAGTTTCTTTAACTATGCTTTCTATTTTGTCATTTTTTTTTTCGTTTTAGCAAGTGTGCTTTTATTGGTAGAAGTAGCTCCTTGCATAAGTGTCTTTGTTAGTCTTCGTCTTGTTTGGAGATTTGAACATCCCTCATCTTCACTTTTTGGCAAAGTGACAGCTATCAACCGACTTGATGAGTCTTTACCGGCTACCATTTGAGTCGGACTAGTTGTATCCTTATCTGATACAGTGGATCTATTTACATTCATTGGGGGAATGCACACCTGTCTCATCCATTTTTGTCTAAGATGGAAAACTCTTAGATTGTGCTAACTCGAACTCGACCGCCTGTAGTATGTGTTCTAACATCTTTACATGTTCCAAGAGTTTCATTTTTTCTTGGAATAGTGTCTCTTTCTACTGGTTTAATCTTTTGAATGCTTCGGTCATAGTAGAACAGTGATCACAAAAAATCACCTTGTCTGTGTCTTTTTGTATGTTATACGGAGGGATCTTTTCTTGGATTTTGTTTGAATGCTGGAGAAATATAGTAGTTTGGACCTAACACTCCTCTAGCATAATCTAATGCCTCAATAAAATTGTTAAATCCTTTAAAAAGAAGTTTTCTTATGTCTTTAATAGAGTCTAAAACTTCTATCCAAGTTTGAAAAACACCATTAGTTCTACCATGAAATACAACATAAAATTTAAATTTTTTGTCTGTGAAATACTGACAAAGGTGCATTTAAAGTGGCTATAAAATGTTTCAAATCTTTTTTGTTGCGTGATATCCACAAATTGTCTACTAAACATGTCTGTTGTTTGTCTATTATATATTCTGGTAATACTTTAAAAGTCCAATTTGATGGCGAAAAGAACACTAAATTATTAGCTCCAAAATGTATTCTTTCTAAGGTGTTTCTTTCTAATGAAGATGTAGGTCTAAAATGAAGGTTATTTAATACCTTTGTCTGTAAGTGTCTTGGGTTGAGGCTATGCCTTTTCCCTTGTCTGCTGTCTGAGAACTGGATGGTCTCATACTGTTCAAATAGGAAATCATATAATTAGTTAGTAGTAATCTTTAATCTACTTAATTGGTCTGCCAGATTGTTGTCTTTACCTTTTATATGTTCAAACTTTAGGTTATAAATTGAAATGGTATCTATAAAATTTAGCCATCTTCGTCTACTACTATTTTTATCATTTATCTTTTGATAGAATTTAACTATAGTTTCGCAGTCTGCTCTAACTAATATTTCCAGTTTGTTTAAGATATATAGTCTAAACGAAAAAGGGTCAAAATTACCCCTGAACTTTGAAAAATAGTTCATTTATATCCTTCGTTATACTTTAGGGCCAATTATACCCTTACAGTTATACTATGGGGTAAATTATACCCTTATGGCTAACTGCTGCCACGTGGCATCATCCCAACCCTTCAAAATTATTTTACCCTCAAATAATTTTTTACCCACTAAAATAACTAAACAATTTTTTTTCCAGCAAAAATAATACGAAATTATTTTTATTTTTTTCCTGGAAAAAGTATTCGTATTATTTTTGCTGGAAAAAAAATCGGGTCGGGTTGAGTTATTTTAGTGGGTAAAAAATTTTGAGGGTAAAATAATTTTGAAGGGTTGGGATGATGCCACGTGGCAGCAGTTAGTAATAAGGGTATAATTGACCCCATAGTATAACTTAAGGGTATAATTGGCCCTAAAGTATAACGAAGGGTATGGATAAACTATTTTTCAAAGTTCAGGGGTAATTTTGACCCTTTTCCGTAGTCTAAAACTATTTAGTCCATATATCACAGCTAAAATTTCAACATCTATACTACTCATATTTCCTTTCTCTCTATATTTACCACTTTGATAAGCACATATCTTTTCTTCACTTTTATTACTATATTTATTTGGTTTTGATTTTAATATTGTTCCCTATCCTTCAAAACTACTGTCTGTTTCTATAATTAGATAATCTGTTTCTAAGGCTTTTTTAGCTGCACGAGGTTGTAATTTTATCTTGTCATCTCCTAGTATTACTCCTAAAAATTTTATATGGTTTTTACATAATTCCATCTTTTTCTTGCTAATTATTATTCTATTTTCTACAAATAGTCTAAATATCGTTTGTAGATGTCCTAAGTGTTCTTTCATGTCTTTACTAAATATTAATATGTCGTCTACATATACTCGTACAAACCTTTTGTATTCTCCAAATATACTATCCATTTTTCTTTGAAAAATTGGTGGAGCTATCTTTAATCCAAATGACATTACTAACCATTCGAAATGTCCTTCAGGACAGGTAAATGCAGTCTAGTCTATACTTTTTTCATGCATTCGTACCTTGCCAATATCCTGATTTACAATCAAATTTACTAAATATTTTTTTGCCTTGTATTCTATTTATTAATTCTGTTTTATTGGGTAACTTATATCCATCTGTTCTGGTTTGTCATTAAGTCTTTTATAATTTATTACCATTATAGCTTTCCCTCTTACTATCTCACTATGATTTTCTTACCATAAATGCTGCAAATCTATGTTTACAGTAGATCTCCTTATTACTCCTAGATTTATTAATTCTTTTATTTGCACTTTAAAGTCTTCTACTTCTTGGTTAGTTGCTTCTATTAAGGCTGTTCTAATTACATACTTTGGATTTGTTATGTCTAATTTACATACAATCTTGTTATTTTCCCAATGTTTTAAAGGTTGTTCTCCTATAATTTCTATTTCATCTAGTATTTTTATTATATTATCTAGGTCTTTTTGAATTTTTATCACTCATATTCTTTCTATCCCTGTTTTAAAATTATATAATTCTATTTCTATATCTATTAGAGTATAATCTTTTTCTATTAGATCCTCGTGTTCTTCTTCTAGAATTAGATTCTTTATTTCTATCTTGCTTTTACAACATGTATTATTTTCTTGACAGTCTTTACAACTATCTTCGTTCTTTTGCAAGTTTATTTGGTCTAGAGTAGGGATCTCTTTATGTCGGACTCTAGTTTCAGTTCAAAGAGAATGTACTAGTGTATGAGTAATATTTTTTAGGAAAATTATTTCATCTCTTGTAATCATACAACTTCCATGTTACACCTCGGAAAATCCCCCGTACATGCACAGTGAATAGGCTAACAGATGACGTAGCGTATATGATGTTTTAACGAGTAAGAAAGGGGTATTAGATGGCCCTCAATGAGGTTTCAAAAGCATACGACGCAAGGAAAGAAAGTTGCTAAGGAAAGGGGACCATATGTTGTGTATCGGACAAAGAATAACGAGTAACGAATTGGTGATGGATAATGATGCATTAGAGAAGTGTAATTATGTCCCTAAGATTGGTGTTGAGATGTTAAACAAGTGCCAAGAAGGTTCCATAAGGATCGGAGATCAAACGAGACAACGAGAACTAAAACGGAACCACTGGGCATTATACGGTCCAACCTACGGACCGTATAAATTGTACGGGCCGTAGAATTGGCCGTATAATTGGCCAAGGGTAAGACCAGCCTCTGGACCAGATGTACGCCAGTACATACGGTCCGTATAAATAGTACGGACCGTATGTTGGTCCGTATAAATAGTACGGACCGTATGTTGGTCAGTATAATGGTCCTCGGCCAGCTTTTTATTTCACTTAAGGGATCATTTTTCTCATTCCATTTTAATTCATTCTCCACTCTCTCTCTCTCTCTAGAACACCCTAGAATATTCTCTAAACCCTTCAACCACAAGAACACCAAGGGAATCAAAGATCAACAACATCAATTACATGAAATCAAGTGTGTAGATTCAAGAAAAGCTTATCTTCTTCAAGGAAATTCAAGGAAGAGTGAAGTAGGGTTTTGGTGCTAAGGAGGCATCTTCTTTCAAGGCTTGTTCAACCATCATCCAAGGTGAGTTTTATGATCATTCCATGCTGCTTAAGGTATTGTAAAGCTAAAATGCATGAATTTTAGCAAGACATAAAAAAATGGACCATTACTGAGTGAATAGTGACATAATTGGGAGATAGCTTGATTGAACCATGAATGTTGTTATACTATGATTATGAATGCGTTGTAAATGACATGTAGACCACGAGATAAGCATGATATATGAGAAAATACGTTAGCGAACCCAAAACCATAAATGTGGGAAAATAGAGAGAAATGGTGGATTTTGCCAAATGTGATCGAATGATGATGGTAACTTGATATATGGTGGTTGTTGTTGATGTTTGGGAGTTGAATTACGAAATGGGTGAATGATGTGTAAATAGAGGAGATGCTGCCCAATTTTCTTTAGCTTTAGCCATATGTGCTAGTTATCGATTCTAATGATAGTATGCCCTTAATGAAGGTGGAAACGTGATCATCGGAGGAGTACGTGCAAGTGTAGAATAGTTCGACGACAAAGGTATGTTAAGGCTTGTCCCTTTCTTTCAAAGGCATGATTCCTAAGTTGTGAATTCATAAATGCTTCCATGACTTCCTTAATTTCAAAAGTTAGAAGTTTATGATTCCAAAGCATGATTTCTTCCTTGATAACCCGTAAATGTTTTCCAAATGCCTGCATCGTTCCAAAACGAAGGTTTACGAGTTTGTAAGCTCTTATGAGGACAATAATGGACATATTTTTTTTATCTTGATTACAATGATGCCAAAGATGAGAATATTTTCCTATGATGACTACGATGAGACGATTTCATGTTTAAAGGTTCCAAGTTTATGTTTTCAATAACGATATAAGAATATTGAGCTATTTCTTGATTTCTCAATTTTATTCATGGATGACGACTATAATTCCTTTAAGATTTCCAAAAGTATATGGAGTGGCTTTTTACAAGATTGTGACCCTACTTTCTGTTCTTTTTATATTAGATTTCGTTGATAGTCTCGCCTTATGATGATTGTCCCTTCAAGGCGAGACATGACGATCAGGATTAATCCATAATATAATCGGAGGTGTTCGACCTTACGCCACTCCGATAGGAACATAACTTTCCTTGGGCTCTCATGCATGCTACGTATATTATGTATGTATATGTATATGTATATGATATGAAAATGTTTTCAGGGGAAGTGGGGAAAGGTGAGGCGCTATAGACGCATAGCCACCTGTACAGCTGGCATATCATGATTTCATCCCGGACGCGGGGTGCCTGGACGCGGGATATATGGGTGATGGATCGGGTCGTACGTTCCTCGGCACTAACATACTATATTATATATGGATCGGGCCGTACGTTCCTCGACACTAACATACTATATTATATATGGATCGGGCCGTACGTTCCTCGGCACTAACATACTATATTATATATGGATCGGGCCGTACGTTCCTCGGCACTAACATACTATATATATATGGATCGGGCCGTTCGTTCCGCGGCAATATGTTTATATATGATGATACATGGATCGGGCTGCACGTTCCGCAGCAATATATGATATGACGATGGATATGAAGTAAGTCAGCATGTGCTATTTCTTCTATACGAGACAGTCACATACTGTTTCTCCTTATTGATGTTTCATTTATCTCATTTACGTATTTTCATTGTTATGCCTTACATACTCAGTACTATATTCGTACTGACGTCCGTTTTCTTTGGACGCTGTGTTCATGCCCACAGGTAGACAGGGAGACGGCGCAGACTTATAGGAGCTATCAGCGGTTTTACAGGAGCACTCCACTATTTCGGAGGTGCCAGTCGGACTATGTTTTTGTGTATATATGTATATGTCTAGTTCTCCAGTAGAGGCTCGTAGATACGCAGTGTGGGTTAGATGGTCTCACGAGATGCTATATAGTATAAATGTTATGTTGATGGCCAAGAGGCATTTATATATAAGTATTTATGTTTTATATGAAATATGATTTTCCTACGATTTGAGTATAAAAGTAATAAAAGAGTATGAAATGAGTATGATGAGACATAGAACAAGTGGTGCTCGGTGGTTAGCCCCGGGTACCCGTCGCGGCCCCTAGCTGGGTCGTGACAAAAGTGGTATCAGAGCAGTTCGATTTTAGGAGGTGTCTACGAGCCGTGTCTAGTAGAGTCTTGTTTATGGTGTGTTGCGCGCCACATTAATAAACAGGAGGCTACAGGGCATTTAGGAAAAATGACCATCTTTCATTATAAGAAATCGTGCGATAGAGCTGTATTATAAGATTATCCCCTCCCTAACGGTGCGCTATAATTTCAGCGAAGCTGATGAAGGGAAAAGCTACAGCAGCCCAGAAGGGCAAGATGGTGGTTGAAGAAGGGCTCGATCGAGAGCCTTTTATGTATATGGAGGAGGGTGAACCCCAGAGTAAGGCCCCACCTCGATTGTCCCATACTTCACCAACTTTAGAAGATCAATGGGGAGCCTCAACTTTAGCTCTAGCATTCCCCGTTCCTCCCCCAGATGCCTTGGGCCAAGAGATGAGACAAGATATTCTTTTACTGACTCAATTAGTTGCCACTCAAGCTCAGCGGCAGGATATGGGCCACGGTAACAAGGGTTGGAGAAAGGGAGATAGTTCTTCAGTGTTTGATCATGAGTTTAGGGGTGATTCGAGGCAACAATTCTCTAGGCACTCAGTTCGTTTCACAAGTGGTGCTCCTCCGCAGTGTCCTAGACTCAGATTTGATGGACCTACCTATTCTAGGTCACCCCAAAGTCTCAGAGTTTCCAATTCCAGAATTCAGAGTAGTTCTAGTCAGGCGAGATTCTCGGTACCACGATGTTCTCAGTGTCGCAGGTTACATAGGGGACCCTGTCGTTTTGGCTTGGATGTTTGTTCAGCCTGTGCTCGGCCAGGCCACTTAAAGCGCGATTGCCCATCACTACGTGGTAAAGATAAGGTTCGGACTACGAGAGTGGTAGTTGGCTCTTCGTCATCGGTACGCCTCCCAAGGCCACGGCCACATGTGTTAGTAGGTGCTGGTAGAGACCAAAGAGGGACGCCTAGTCCGAGTAGACCCCGACGTCATATCCATGAATTAACTGAGAGACAAGATCTTGAGTCCTTCCCTGATATTGTTCCAGGTATATTGTCAGTATCCTTTTATGATATGTATGCATCGATTGATTTGGGCCTTATGCCGTCATATATTACTTCAGATATTATTGACTGTGTTAGAGTAAAAGACTGGGCCAATCAAGCAAATTGAGATGTCTATATTTGTTAGTAAACCAGTGATTGCCAGAATCGTGATTTACGAGTAAGTTGATTGACAGCGAGTGAATATAAATAATATGTGTATGTATATGGATATTGGAATCCTAGACCGAGTGCGCAGGCACGACTTGTGAGACGAGTACTGTTATTTATTCCCTTTAATGGTAAGTGATCTTATGTTGTTCGTTTACGTATTAGGTGTGTTCCGATATATGTCCCGTTGAGACATCGGACGTGCTTTCTGGGCTATGTGCAGGTTCGGGATTGTTGTGTCTACAAGTAAAACCCTTAAAGGGGGGGAGCGAGTAAAGAGAATATAAGTGTAGAGATCGAAATGATGGACCCCAAGGTGTGACCAAAAGTGGTACTCTAGAATAAAGAATGAGAGTTACGTAGAAATAAGTCTAACAACGAGTAAATAAACGAACCTGAAACAAGCAAGCATCTGACACTGTATGGGAAATCATTTGCGAAGACCTTGAGCCAGGTGACATCGATGAGTAAATAACTCAAGGGGTATTGCAAAGGATGGCGATGTGATACTAGAATAGAGGCAAGGGCACCAACGGTATAGTTGTTGTTAATGATATTGCTATTTATAAGTGACAATGAAGAAAGAGACTTAAAGTTTCTACGGTAGAACACAAGATATGTTAATTAAAAAAAAAAAAAGGGAGAAGAGAGCATGACGAGACAAGTTACTACAGATAGACAAAAAGGGTTTAAGTATGTATGAACACCGAACCTTCATGGTCGGGTATGCTATATAAAGGATGTGTGTATGATATGATTACGAACAAGAATATGTACATGATATGCTTATGAATATGACTATTGATACGACGGGTAAATGAGTACGGTTACGAATACAAAGACTATGATGTCGAGATTATGTACCATCCCGAAAAGGCAAATGTTGTGGCTGATGCTCTTAGCCGTAGATCGATGGAAATCCTGAGTGATATACGACCAGAAAGGAAAGAGATGGCCCGTGAGCCTCAGCAGTTAGCTAGCCTAGGAGTCCGAGTAGTGGACTCAGGGAGCAGCGGAGCTACTATTCAGAATTTAGCAGTTTCATCGCTAGTAGCGGAAGTAAAAGAGCGACAATGTGAGGATCCCATGCTGATGCAGTACAGAGATACACTTCCTCAGAAAGAGGAGTCGTCGTTGGATAATTCCGGAGATGGGGTTCTCCGATGCCGAGGCAGATTATGTGTCCCTGATGTGGCAGGTCTATGCCACCGGATTTTGAGAGAAGCTCATGGTTCCCATTACTCCATTCACCCCGGAGCGACGAAAATGTATCATGATCTTAAGCCCATATATATTGGTGGATAGGATGAAGAAAGATGTAGCAGAGTTTGTATCTCAATGTCCTAATTGCCAGCAAGTGAAAATCGAGCACCAAAAGCCGGGTGGATTGTTGCAAGCCATAGATATCCCAACTTGGAAGTGGGAAGTGATTAATATGAACTTCATTACAGGGTTACCCCGTTCTCAACATAAGTATGATTCCATATGGGTGATTGTTGATAGGCTCACAAAGTCAGCTCACTTCTTACAGGTCATGACGACCTATGTGGTAGAAGATTATGCAAGGCTTTACCTTAAAGAAACAGTAAGACTTCATGGCATCCCGGTATCGATTATTTCTGATAGAGGGGCTCAGTTTACGGCAAAATTTTGGAGGTCTTTCCAAGAGGGCATAGGGACCCAAGTGCGCCTCAGTACGGCATTCCACCCACAGACCGATGGGCAAGCTGAACGTACTATTCAGACTCTTGAGGATATGTTACGGGCATGTATGATAGACTTCGGAGGAAATTGGGAAGATCATTTACCGCTCATTGAATTTGCTTACAACAATAGTTATCATTCTAGCATTCAAATGGCACCGTATGAAGCTTTGTATGGGCGAAAGTGTAGATCCCCGATTGGGTGGTTTGAAACTGGAGAGACCAAGTTAATAGGGCCAGATTTGGTCCAGCAAGCCATAGAGAAAGTCAGGGTCATACAAGATCGGTTGTTAGCGGCTCAAAGTCGCCAGAAGTCCTATGCGGACAACCGCCGACGAGATTTGGAGTTTCAGATTCATGATTGGGTGTTCTTGAAAGTGTCGCCAATGAAGGGGGTGATGATATTTGGCAAGAAAGGGAAGCTAAGTCCGAGGTATATCGGACCCTACAAAATCATCCGCAAGGTGGGACAGGTACCTATGAACTAGAGTTGCCTTCAGAGCTTGAATCAATCCATCCAGTCTTTCATGTTTCAATGCTCCGCAAGTGTGTTGGAGATCCCACAAAGATTGTCCCGATAGACAATGTGCAAATAGCGGAAAAGTTAACTTATGAAGAAGTGCCTATTTCCATCTTAGATAGACAAGTGCGAAAGCTTCGAAACAAAGAGGTAGCTTCAGTTAAGGTCCTGTGGCGGAACAACAATCGAGAGGAAATGACATGGGAAGCGGAAGAGAATATGCGATCCAAATACCCCCATTTATTTCAGCCCTTGGAAGAGGTCCAAGATGAGACGTCAAAATCATAAGGTATGAATGCTTTCCTTTTTGCTTTTGGGTCGTGTGTGGCCAAATTTTTATGCTATTGTGTTGTGGCCCTGTGAGGCATTGATATTATGGGTTGTTGTGGCAGGATGGTATTGCCATATTATAGGGGAAACTCTGGTGAAATTTTTATAGAATCCCCGAACACTTTAACATTCGAGGACGAATGTTCTTAAGGGGGGAAGAATGTTACACCTCGGAAAATCCCCCGTACATGCACAGTGAATAGGCTAACAGATGACGTAGCGTATATGATGTTTTGACGAGTAAGAAAGGGGTATTAGATGGCCCTCAACGAGGTTTCAAAAGCATACGACGCAAGGAAAGAAAGTTGCTAAGGAAAGGGGACCATATGTTGTGTATCGGACAAAGAATAACGAGTAACGAATTGGTGATGGATAATGATGCCTTAGAGAAGTGTAATTATGTCCCTAAGATTGGTGTTGAGATGTTAAACAAGTGCCAAGAAGGTTCCATAAGGATCGGAGATCAAACGAGACAACGAGAACGAAAACGGAACCACTGGGCATTATACGGTCTAACCTACGGACCGTATAAATTGTACGGGCCGTATAATTGGCCAAGGGTAAGACCAGCCTCTGGACCAGATGTACGCCAGTACATATGGTCCGTATAAATAGTACGGACCGTATGTTGGTCCGTATAAATAGTACGGACCGTATGTTGGTCCGTATAATGGTCCTCGGCCAGCTTTTTATTTCACTTAAGGGATCATTTTTCTCATTCCATTTTAATTCATTCTCCACTCTCTCTCTCTCTCTCTAGAACACCCTAGAATATTCTCTAAACCCTTCAACCACAAGAACACCAAGGGAATCAAAGATCAACAACATCAATTACGTGAAATCAAGTGTGTAGATTCAAGAAAAGCTTATCTTCTTCAAGGAAATTCAAGGAAGAGTGAAGTAGGGTTTTGGTGCTAAGGAGGCATCTTATTTCAAGGCTTGTTCAACCATCATCCAAGGTGAGTTTTATGATCATTCCATGATGCTTAAGGTATTGTAAAGCTAAAATGCATGAATTTTAGCAAGACATAAAAAAATGGACCATTACTGAGTGAATAGTGACATAATTGGGAGATAGCTTGATTGAACCATGAATGTTGTTATACTATGATTATGAATGCGTTGTAAATGACATGTAGACCACGAGATAAGCATGATATATGAGAAAATACGTTAGCGAACCCAAAACCATAAATGTGGGAAAATAGAGAGAAATGGTGGATTTTGCCAAATGTGATCGAATGATGATGGTAACTTGATATATGGTGGTTGTTGTTGATGTTTGGGAGTTGAATTACGAAATGGGTGAATGATGTGTAAATAGAGGAGATGCTGCCCGATTTTCTTTAGCTTTAGCCATATGTGCTAGTTATCGATTCTAATGATAGTATGCCCTTAATGAAGGTGGAAACGTGATCATCGGAGGAGTACGTGCAAGTGTAGAATAGTTCGACGACAAAGGTATGTTAAGGCTTGTCCCTTTATTTCAAAGGCATGATTCCTAAGTTGTGAATTCATAAATGCTTCCATGACTTCCTTAATTTCAAAAGTTAGAAGTTTATGATTCCAAAGCATGATTTCTTCCTTGATAACCCGTAAATGTTTTCCAAATGCCTGCATCGTTCCAAAACGAAGGTTTACGAGTTTGTAAGCTCTTATGAGGACAATAATGGACATATTTTTTTTATCATGATTACAATGATGCCAAAGATGAGAATATTTTTCTATGATGACTACGATGAGACGATTTCATGTTTAAAGGTTCCAAGTTTATGTTTTCAATAACGATATAAGAATATTGAGCTATTTCTTGATTTCTCAATTTTATTCATGGATGACGACTATAATTCCTTTAAGATTTCCAAAAGTATACGGAGTGGCTTTTTACAAGATTGTGACCCTACTTTCTGTTCTTTTTATATTAGATTTCGTTGATAGTCTCGCCTTATGATGATTGTCCCTTCAAGGCGAGACATGACGATCAGGATTAATCCATAATATAATCGGAGGTGTTCGACCTTACGCCACTCCGATTGGAACATAACTTTCCTTGGGCTCTCATGCATGCTACGTATATTATGTATGTATATGTATATGTATATGATATGAAAATGTTTTCAGGGGAAGTGGGGAAAGGTGAGGCGCTATAGACGCATAGCCACCTGTACAGCTGGCATATCATGATTTCATCCCGGACGCGGGGTGCCTGGACGCGGGATATATGGGTGATGGATCGGGCCGTACGTTCCTCGGCACTAACATACTATATTATATATGGATCGGGCCGTACGTTCCTCGACACTAACATACTATATTATATATGGATCGGGCCGTACGTTCCTCGGCACTAACATACTATATTATATATGGATCGGGCCGTACGTTCCTCGGCACTAACATACTATATATATATGGATCGGGCCGTTCGTTCCGCGGCAATATGTTTATATATGATGATACATGGATCGGGCTGCACGTTCCGCAGCAATATATGATATGACGATGGATATGAAGTAAGTCAGCATGTGCTATTTCTTCTATACGAGACAGTCACATACTGTTTCTCCTTATTGATGTTTCATTTATCTCATTTACGTATTTTCATTGTTATGCCTTACATACTCAGTACTATATTCGTACTGACGTCCGTTTTCTTTGGACGCTGTGTTCATGCCCACAGGTAGACAGGGAGACGGCGCAGACTTATAGGAGCTATCAGCGGTTTTACAGGAGCACTCCACTATTTCGGAGGTGCCAGTCGGACTATGTTTTTGTGTATATATGTATATGTCTAGTTCTCCAGTAGAGGCTCGTAGATACGCAGTGTGGGTTAGATGGTCTCACGAGATGCTATATAGTATAAATGTTATGTTGATGGCCAAGAGGCATTTATATATAAGTATTTATGTTTTATATGAAATATGATTTTCCTACGATTTGAGTATAAAAGTAATAAAAGAGTATGAAATGAGTATGATGAGACATAGAACAAGTGGTGCTCGGTGGTTAGCCCCGGGTACCCGTCGCGGCCCCTAGCTGGGTCGTGACATTCTATTAGTATGTAACATAAAGTATAATCCGATGACAAAATCTACATTCATATTCAAGTCTCTTACCCATATTTTATCCATTTTATAGCTATGTTTGTAAAATTCTGAACATGTATTTATAAAACTAATGTATGCCTTATGAACATATTGTCTATATATGTTATGAGTTCCGTACATATGCATAGCTGCAACTAGTTTTTCTAAGATTTTTATTAAATTGGGTGGAACTATTATTTTATTTATTATACACTTCATGCATCCTGAATGTACTAATGCTAATGTCTCTATTTCATAATCATCTATTTTAATTCTTGCGAGTATTTTTATTGTTCCTAATTTCTTATCTTCGTTACATACTAGTGTTTCATGATCTTCTATACTCATTAGTTCTGCTTGAGAATCTTCTGGTATTGTTCTTAATGGTCTCATTATTGGTTGTATATTAGATAAACCTATTTCTTCATCTTCACTATCTGCTTCTTTTTGTTTTCCTTTTTCTAATTTACATAATTTAGTTTCTAATTCATTTATTCTTGTTTCTAACGTTATCATTCTTAAGTTAATAGTAGGGTCTTCTATTTTTTATGAGTTTCTCCTTTATTTATTTTTGTCTTAATTCTGTATTGTGCATCCTTCTATATAATAATTTTTACATTTAACTCGTTTATCTCTACTAGAATACCATTTACAAAATAAACATGCATTACTATCTAATCCTTTATTCTGTTCGAACTAATGGTTACAATCTTCCGATATATTTGCTAGATTATCTACTTGAATTGCTTCTAAGTCTAAATTTTCTAATCCTATTTTATTGATTAATTCTTCTATTTCTGAGTCTGATGAGTTTGTTTTGATCTTTTCTTCAGTATCTACACTTATTATGGAATATATATTTTTTGTGTCTGACATGTATTCATCTACATTTATTAAGGTTTATTGAAAGTCTTCAATTAGCTGTGAATTTCTTGTCTTATTATTTATTCTCTTTGGACATGTATTTGTTAAGTGTTCTACACTTCCACAAGTAAAACATTCCAGTTTGTTCTTATAATTTCTTTCTATTCTATATTTTCTTACATGTTTATTTCTATCTAAATAAGGTTTTCTAGCTGCCGACTTTCTAAGATAATATTTATTTTTATATTGAGGATAATTTCTAGTGTATTGAGTTCTATACTTTTTATGCTTTTTCTTCCTATAATTGTCTTTATCATAGCTTTGGGTGGTATAAACCACACTTTTACAGAAATTCATTTCATTTTATTTTAATTGTTTTTGTATTTCTATATGTGTACATTTTTCTTGTAATATATCTATTATATGTTGTATTCTATGTCCTATTGACCATTTTAAATTAGGGTTTTGTACTACTCCGTCTCTTTTATTCCATCTATCTTATATTTAGCTTCCTAAGGCTCCTGGTAATTTATTAAATAGTTTTTTTTTACCTAACTCTTGGTCAAAAGCATTTCAGCTAATAGTACAATAGTAAAAATAATCATTCAATTTTTTTAATATGGAACTAACTACTTATACTTAATTGTTCTAATTTTATTACTGCATATCTTTATAATACTAGTAATCCACTATTTGGATCTTCTTTTGTGATTAAAGTATGTATTTTAGTAAAATTATATGGGTTTGCTCCCATGGATACTAAGTGTTGGAATTTCATTGGGAAATTTTCTTTGTATGCTTCACACAATACTTTGGCTGACTCTGCTAAGAATGTTTCTAGATATTTATACATTGTTTCTGCGACTGTATCATTATATATTTTTATATAGTTTGCTACTACTATTCCTTTCCAAAGATCTATCGCTGAATTTCATCTTTATGGATCATGAGTTGTTATATTTAGTATTTTACCTTTCTTGCCTCCTTCTTGAAGAATAATAGGTTCTTCTATAGACATTCTTTTTCCTGATGGTTTTATATTGTCTATGGATTCACCTTCTATTCTAAAAACTCGTCTTCTAGATACATTTTCTGTACTTGTGTCTACTGTGTATTGTTCTCCAATAGTTGTTCTTTGAAATGGACTAGAACTAGACGCACTAAATTCCATTAATTCTTTTTGACTTATTATTGAGTCTATCCCTATTTCTTCATCAATGTCTTGTAATTCTTCTAATATTTTATCAAATTCGTCCACTTTCTTTTGGTATATATATTCTCTACTCTATATCCCCAATTATCAATTCTGGCTTCACATAATTTAAAATGACTTATAATTTCTTCTATTGTTAGGTCTTCTATAATAAAATAAATGAGAAAACTAAGAATTTTCCTTGGCAAAATACATCAAAACACCCCTGAATTATACCCGAAAAGTCGATATCACACTTAAACTATCCTGACAATCTATTACACATCTAATATATGAAAAAGTGATATTTTACTCCCTCATATAATATGACCAGTTGCACTAGGGGAGAGTGTACACACTCTCTCCCCACATCAGCGCCACGTCAAAAAATCATCTAATTTTTAATTTTATAACTTTTTCCTTTCCCCTCCTCCCCCATCCCCCTCTCCTCCACAATTCCGCCAACCCCCCCCCCCCCCCTTCTCCTCCACCTTCCCGCCACCCTCCGAAACCCTTCTTCTTCTTCCTCTCACTGCCACCCCACCCCTCTCTTCTGCCACTTTCACGCCACCTCCACCCCCACCCCCACTTCCCAAACCTTTTTTCTTCTTCATTTCACCATCACCACCACCGCCTTCATTATTGCCCATTTGAAGGGCAGTTCGAATATCATCACCGGAAACATAGTTTTGCGCCGATGTCACATTAACTACAACAGCCAACAACACAAAAGCGGAAACCAACAGAAAACGGAATTTACTGCTGTCTGTCATTGATGCTACACAACTCGATAGTAGTATTAGAAATCACTGGAAAAAAAAATCAGTTCCCATCTGTTGATCTCCACTGAATTTTAACCACACAATGACAAGAAAATCTTAAAAGAACCTCCTTTTTCAAATAAATCTAGGGGACCAAAAAAGCGCCATGATTTTTCATTCTCACCGAAAAAAGAAAAAAAAAAGGAAAACAATTACAACAAAGATCACCTGCTTTTACAAAACAAAGCACAATACTTCAACAAAAACTATGGCTTCTCTTCTCTGCAAAACAATGAAGCTTCCATCTTTAACATCAAGAACTCGATTTGGTCGATGAAGTTGTTTTATTCTGTTTTACATTATTTCAACTTGTATTATAATATCTAGAAATTTAGAAACAGATCTGCAAAAGTAATTAAAATATGTCTAAGAAACTGAATAAAGGAGAAAAAGGGAATGAAGCTGCAAATCTGAAAAATTGAAGACAAAGATGAAGAAAAAAGGAAGGAGAAAGGGAGGATTGGGGTGGGGATTAGAAAAAATATTTTTTTTAATTAAAAAGAGAAAATAATAAATAAATTTTAATTAAAACACGCGCTTCTTTTTTAATTATTTTTATAATTTATGCCACATCAGCGTAAAGGGTGGTAATAAATTCAGTTTTTAGATGTTCAGGTGTGTAATGAGTCGTCAGGATAGTTTAAGTGTGATATCGACTTTTCGGGTATAGTTCGGGGTAGTTTTGATGAATTTTGCCATTTTCCTTTAATAATAATCAAAAATCTCATATCTATTTATAAAAGTAAAAATAACATATAATAATAATTTTATAAATATATTTCTATGAAGGCAATATAAAATTACTAATAATAATAGAGATATATTCTATAGTAAATTACTAAAAGATTATCTATTTATATCACAAATGAATTTTAATTCATAATTTAAAATGTTCCGTTAATGACATCTATATATGTACATGTAAAGTTAAGTCTCATTTTTCTCTTATTCCCTATTGTCAATATATGTAAAGTTAAGTCTCACTTTTCTCTTATTCTATATATTGACAATAGAGAATAAGAGAAAAGTGAGACTTAACTTTACATATACATATATAAATATATACATACACATATACACATACATAAACGGTAGAGTGTGTGTGTACATACAATATATATATAAAAGGAGAGGTACAATCAATGTGATTAAGCCAAGTGGCAAGCTAATAACAAACCACTTGACAATTTTAAGATAAACTTAAAGAGAATTAGGACAATGCAATTTAAAGATAATTTGTACAATTGAAAGATAAAGTTATTAAATTTGAATTGAAAGATAAGCACTAACAACATTAAATTCAAAATCACACTCAATTCAAATTCAAAAAATATAATTAACTTAACAAGTAAAAAGATAAACAAAAAGTGTTATATATGCTGCACATTCATGAAAATGCACGACCATTGATGATGATGATAATAATAATAATAATAATAATAATAATAATAATTAGGACAAAGCTCCTAACAATTCTTATCAAATTCCAAAAACGAAAAATAGTTTTGTGAGAAATAAAGTTTAAGCATTTGTTTCACAAAAAAAAAAAAGTTTAAGCATTTGAATTTAAAGCAAACCATATTTATCCGCATTTTGCAAGCTTTGTGCTTTATCCTTAACACATATCACCTCAATAGGATTATACAAATACATCTGTTAAGAAAGAGTTATTTCTGAACCGAATTTCACATTTAATTAAAATATAATTGAAGATAAAAATGCGTTAGACTTATCCTTAACAATATCGTAATTATAGGATTATTCAAATTCAGAGATGTCTTTTTAAAAACAAGAGTAATCCATTAACCAAATGCCACAACTAAATTTATCGTAATTATAGGACTATTCAAACTCAAAGATATCCTTGAAAAAAAAAGGAGTAATCCATTAACCAAATGCCACATTTAATTTAAATTAAAAGATAAAATGTGGTGAAGTTTATCCGTAGTAATATCGTAATTAACTAGATATGATTTAATTTTATTGTTTTTTCTTCACAGCCTTACGTACATTATTCCATTTTAGTATTCAAAATCAAATTTCAACCAAATTATTTACTTTATTTTAAAACTCTTTTAAGCTTATCCTTCAATTCTATCGTTTATCTAACAGCAGATGCCATAATAGTAGTTTTCAAATTCAAAATTTCACAGATAAACTCTTTATTAATAGGACTCTTTTCTATCATTTCATAATGCATTATAGTTTGCCACTATAAAAATGTTACTTACCTCTACTTCAACACAACTTTCTTAGAGAAGTCTATCATATTGTGAAATCGATTTTTTTTTAATGTTAAGAAATTTGTTTAGTTGGTTTATTTGTTCTTAGCTTCATTATTTTATTCTTCGTTCGTCCTTACAAGTTTCTTGAAATATTTATGGTATAGGTCGCAAAAATTATATTGTTGGAGCTACATTACCTGGAACGGATATCTCATTCACTTGATGTTTTCATTATGCAATAGTGAGAGTACACTCACAAGCAGTAGCCCCTTTTCCTACAGGTATACTTGCTACTCTTTTTAAGTAATTTGCGTTCAAAGCATATTCAGTGGAATTATTTTTTTTTGTGCCACGGTCTAAGTAATGGAGAACCTCCTAACATAATTTCTCTTTGGAGTTACAAGAAAACAAACAAATTTATTCCATATCATAAGTATTATGGAATCCTTCGAAAATGACTATTGAAATCTAAAACTATTAAAATAAGAGAGAATCATTATGGAGTTCCTTTTTTGAAACAATGATATATTGATATACATGTCCTTTTTAGAAATTTACTAATTCTGTCAACTATCTAAAAACTGTTATTAATGTATGACAATCAATTAGTTAGGTTTAGGTTCCGATGCCGAGCTTGAAAAAACTTGGTTTGGCTAAGAAGTTAGATAAGTTAGAGGAACGTATATATTGTCTTTCCTTTTGCACAATAATGCATTTTGCAGGTGTATACTGAATGAGTTTAATACATTATTACCACAATTGACGGAGTTACCTTTGAAGCATTACAATAGCTATGAAGAAATACGTGTAATATTGCTAATTTTACGATAATATTTACTATGAGCAATAATATAACATACAATTTGAATTGCGATAAAACTGAAAGATAACAAAAAATATTACTTTTAAGTTATGCCTCTCATTATAAAATCTAGGATAATCTCTCCGCTTAGATAGTTGTTAAGACAATTACACATACAAATAAATAATGGAATCTACAATTAATTAAAAAAGAAACGTCACATAGAAATTTATATAAATTAAATTAAACTCAAACTTTATATTGAAAATAGAAAGTATATTTAAAATGAAATAACTACATAAGTGATGCTATATGTTCTAATTTATGTATTATTTTAGTAGATTTCTCTAAAATAATCAGATGTGTAAATATCTTGGAGTTAGAATTTATAATTGATTTGGTAGTATAGTTCATACCAGTTGAATAAGATACAATTTTATTGGTCTACTGTTTACAATTGAAACATACATTATGATCTACTTATGAGAGGAAGAGTTCTCCTAATAAATACAAACGAAAGTATTTTGGAAACGATTTTCAGATTTAGTTTTAAGTTGGTGAATACGTATCAAAGATGCTTAGATTTAATTTTAAGTTGGCGAATACATATCATAGATTTTTTGAGTTAATTTTAAGATTTTCATATTTATATTATACGTGTAATATAAGGAAAGAAATTATAATATTGAGACTAGAAATTATAAAAATTTAGTAATGAATACATATACTCTCTCCATCCCATATTATTTGTCAATTTTCCCCTTTGCACGCTATTTAAAAAATCACAAATAAAAATGTATTTGTACAACATCGCCCTTATCTCTCTTCAATAAATTGCACTCTAATCATTATTGGTTACTTTAAAACATAATTAATGTTATGGATAAAATAGGAAAAATTTAATTAATTTTATCTTGATTTTGTAAATGAACAAGAATTTTGGGACAAATAATTTTAGTAATATGGACAACTAATATGGCACAGAGGAAGTATTCATTATACTTTTCAATTTGGCTTAATTAATTTGATTTTTGCATTGATAAGCCCATCTTTGATTTCTCTATTATTTTTTAGAAGGGAAGGGACCAACATTATTTGAATTTTAGGAAAAGAAAGAATAAGAGTGATGATGGGAAGTTATGTGTTTTTTTAAGAAGATTTCAACTTGATTGAGTCCAAAAAATGTATATATATTATTATCGAAATTGATTGGCATTTTTATTTTAAGCAATTTGTGCTCATCTTTTATTTAACAGTTTGAAAATGTAAACTCTAATTTTTCAGTATACAAATTTATTCAATTACTAAAGAAACTTTTTTTCTTATTCAATAAAATTTATACTATTTTTGTTGCTTTACTATGTCAAGGAATATGTGATAACCATATTGATTATATAAGGAGATCTAACAAGTTTCAATCATAATATCTGTATGGGATGTGTGTGCGCAGTGTATAACAATTTTAGTCGAGTGGCTTTTACATTATCAAACGACAAGTTTTGGATAATATCCCATTGACAAGCAATGTAATTACATGGTTTCTGGTTATTTTTTGAATTGAGTGTTGTTTTTTAAATTTTGAATTTAATCTGAAATATAAACCTTTTAAATTGAATGTAGTTAATTCTTTATTTAATTAAAATATAAAAAAGTTTAATTTTAGTATAAAAAGGAAATAAGGTTGGAGTAATATTTTTGGAAAGTCTTAAATATTAGAGTAGATTTTTCTCAAAGAATATTTTTATAGATTGAAATAGTTAAATAATTGAAAATAGTATTTATATAATATAATCACTATAAAAATAATTTCAATTTTTTTTTCACGTATAAGAGGAGTATAATCACTTATAAAGAAAAAATTGTGATCTGTGCAAAAATGTCAATTTCAAACTTGAAGCAATTAGATATAATACTAAAATAGGATATGACTATTACTGTAATTTATTACAATCGCGCATCGCGCGGGTACAGACACTAGTTATTAAAAACATGAAGCCCCTAACATGAATGTTAAATTACAGAAATACCCCTCTATTAATCTAACTACAATACTTAATTAATTAAAACATAAGACCACCTCTAGAAAGAGACACAACGCTTCAGGCAAATGTGCAACTCCACAAACCAAAGCAAACGTTTCATTAAAAGAAAAGGCTGAATACACCTTCGTTAAAATCACAATCATTCACTAAATTTTTTTCTCTCCTCTCATCAAATTAGTTTCAACCTGCTACTATTTTCTTACCCACTTCAATCAGTGTAGTACCAACAAGACGAAGTTGATCTCGAATATCGCGAGAAGCAGTGGCGAAGCCAGGATTTTTCATCACGGGGTTCAAAAATATAAAAGAGTAAAAAACGAGAAAGCTAAGGGGGTTCAACATCTACTATTTATACATAAAAAATAATTTTAACCTTGTGTATACATGATAATTTTTCGCCGAAGGAGGTTCGGGTGAACACCCTGGCTACCACTTGGCTCCGCCCCTGGCGAGAAGATAAACCTTCTTCTCCAATGTGTCAAAAGGTTCTGTCAGTTTTATTTATTTGACTTTAGTTCGGTGTGTCAATTGATTCATTCTTTTGGATAGATAATGATAATGTGGATTCAATGTTACCAGTGGAGAATCCGAAGAAGTTATGGAAGCTGAAATCTGACGCGTGTACTTTGATCTCATATATGCCTAATCAATCTTCTTTTCATTGTTTGAATAGTGGCGGAGTAGTAAAATAAAGGTAGAGAGATAAGGCGACGTTGAGTTTATTAGGAATAAAGTACTACAATGACACTGTTGTAGACCAATGGAAAGAGATGTAGCGCAGTTTGGTAGCGCCTTTATTTTGGGTCCGGGAGAAATTTGCTTCAGAATTGATCGGGACTTCCTTTGGGGTATGTTCACGCTTGACACGATTTCACCCCCTTTTTACTTCATTCATCTCAAGTTATTTAAAGAAAATAATTTCAGTTGTGAAAATTATATCCTATAGTTTTAGTCATTTTAATTTGTTGTCCTTTGAAACAACTTGTATGTAACCATTCGTCCAGTTGTATCTTTTCATATAATTTAATTTTCCTTTAATTATAATGAAGTTTCTTTAAATGTGTCTATTGATATAATTTTCTTTATATTACTACTCCAATGAATTGACTTTGTGTTGGAATCTCTGTTTGTTAACAAACTGCTTTCATGGAGTTTGAGTAAAAGTTTTCTTATGTCTACTCTATTTCAAATTGTGGACACTTTTTCATAAAATAAGTTGTCTCGTGGAATTAATCAAAGAATATTGGTGAATGAATAAGGAACCAAAACTTGACGAATTTGAGTATGAAATTTTATTTCGAAATAGTTAGATTTTAGTCGTGCTTTATCTCATTCTGAAATCCTAGATCAAATATAGCGAATAGCCAAATACCTCAACCAAAATATAATGTTAAACTTTGATGGGATAAGGCACTATTACCCCACTGAACTATAGCTCAAGTTGCTACGACATACCTTACCTTTCCTTCGGTCCTATTACCTCCTAAACTTATTTAAAACGGAATAATTACCCCCTAAATGCTGATGTCCACTCTCATATGGGAGAGTGACATACACTTTCCTTGCCACATGTATATTTATTTGTTTTCGAAATTTTTTTTAGCTTACGTGTCAATTTAAAAAAAAAAAAAACTGATTTTTTTTAAATGATTTTTAAAACCATTTTTTTTTAACAAAAATTGACAATTTTTTTTTAAAAAAATGAAAACATGGATTAAAAAACTAAATTTTCTTTAAGAAAAAAAATGATTTTTAAAAACCTTTTTTTAAAAAAAAATGAAAATTTGATTTTTTTTAAAAACCTCTTTGTTTTTTTTTTTAAAACAAAACTGAAAACATAATTATTTTTTTAAATATGGAAAAATACATAAACCCCCCCCCCCCCCAACGTATAGCCAGATTAATTATGACGCACCCAACCTTTGCGGGCGACCTATTACCCCCCCCCCCTCCCCCCAGTCTTAATTTTTCTGTATTTTTGTACCATTTTTTACTGACGTGGCAAAAAAAATTGAAGCCCAGTTGCACAGTGGAGAGTGTTGCACACTCTCCGCCACATCACTGTCACGTCACCGCCACGTCACTGCCATTTTCACTCGCCATAATTTTTTTTTGCCACGTCAGTCGAAAATGGTATTAAAATACTGAAAAATTAAGACTGGGGGGGGGGGGGGGTAATAGGTGGCCCTTAAAGGTTGGGTGCGTCATAATTAATCTGGCTATACGTTGGGGGGGGGGGGGTTTAATGTATTTTCCCAAAAATATTTTTTTAAAATGTCTTAAAAAATCTTGATTTTCATGATTTCATACACTTTTATTTTTCAAACAAAATCTGAAAAAAGTGTTTTTCTTGTCAAAATGTGAAAAACTAAATTTTTATAAAATTTTGGAAAAATTAATTATTTTTTTAAAATGTGGAAAAGCCGTTTTTTAAAATTAAATTTGGAAAACTAGATTTATTTTCATATTTTAAGAAAATACAGATTTTTAAGAAAAAAATTAAGTTTTCCCGTTTTTTATGTTTCTCACTCTCTCAAAGAGAGTGAAACACACTCTCCTTGCCACGTCAGCATTTAGGGGAGGTAATTATTCCGTTTTAAATAAGTTTAGGGGGGTAATTATTCCGTTTTAAATAAGTTTAGGGGTAATTGGACTCAGGGAAAGGTAAGGTGTGTCATAGCAACTTGGGGTATAGTTCCGGGGGGGGGGGGGGGGTGTAATAGTGCCTTATCCCAACTTTGATCTTCATAAGTTCAAACAATATTCAATTATCTTCACATCGACAAACAAGTCACCATAAGACTGATTAATATTTATCATTAACACATACTTGTACTTTATTCTTTCATATATAAACTTTAACTGAATACTTTTTTTTCACAAAAATGTGTACAATCCAACGTCAAGCATATCCAATTATCTTTATTACATGACTCGACATACACGTGCATTGACATCTACGTGCAATGCACGTGTATGTATATGTGTATATATATGTGTGTGCGCGTGTGTGTATATATATATATAAATGAAACCCCTAACTTAAAGTCAAATTACAAAAATACCCCTCTTATAATTAATTGTTTATTAGAAAAAGAAAATAACTCTAATCTGAAGTGCCATTTCTAAACAGTTGTGCCTTTTAAATAAATGCTCCTAATAACTAAATGTCCTCAACCTAAAAGATTTCGCAATTAGAGACATTGCTGAAGGACATGACTTGTCCTTATTTAGAGGACATTATCACTGCGCATGCATTCCCAAGTAAGGAGTTCATTCTTCATTTCTTCTTGTGGAAGGATTTTTGAATTGTAAGTCCTTTCTTCCCTAGCAAATAAACCTTCTATATCTTAGTAATGTGTGAGTTTTAATATAATTTTTCAATCCATATGCATCTTGTCTTATTTAATTAATGATTATGTATACATTACTTATTTTAATCTCTTGGCATCACTTAAATTATTATTTTTTGTTAAAAATCAATAATTTTAATTTTAATATTTCTGATTTTTTTCCTTTGAAAAAATCTTCAATATTGACGAAGCAATTTATGTTTTACCAATCTTGCATTGGTCCATTAATAACCAATTGATCAACTGAAGAAAAGAACATATAATTGAATAATGTCACTCAAATAAATAATGAACCCTTTTAAGTCCGACTCCATTAAAAGTTTAAAAATTATGAGAACTTGTGGATTTGCTTTTTGAGATTATCCTCTTAGCAATGAAATAGGTTGTGGACATCCTTTTGTATCGAATCTTGTAAAAGATATATAATATATACATATAATTACTGAAGAGATACTCAAATTTACTTTGCTTTTTCTTTTTGAACATATGAATGTTCAATTGTTAGAATAAATTGTAGGGAAAAGGACATATATGGCCGGTCGGCCATAAATAATTCCACCTCTAGCCCATTTTTTCTCAAATTCAAAATGTAGCAATTAAACTAATCTCATCCATTAGTCAAAACTTAAATAAGAAAATTTTCAAATAAAAATCCAAACATAAAAATGTTTGAGGAGATTTTTATATATAATATGTGTCATTTGTGTATAAAATATGTATCAGTGCCTATATGTAATGTATAGAAACCGTATAAAATATGAATCACTAAGGTATGTATCATTTTTGTATATAATATGTATCATTTGTGTATATAATGTGTATCAGCACAGTGCAACTGCCCTGTAAATAATAGAAAATTGTATCATTTTTTATATATAATATGTATCATTTTTGGATAGAAAGTGTATATATATTCAAGCATGTGTATATAAATTGTATCAGTCTTGTATAAAAAATGTATTATACGTATAAAAAATGTATTATAGAAACCGTATCATTGTGGTATATAATATGTATCACTATTGTATATGTTAAAAATAAATATCATATCATTATTGTATAATATGTGTATAATAAATGTATAATTAACGTATAATTTATGTATAATAAATGTATGATTAAATCCAGCATATGTATATAAAATGTATAATTCTGGTATATAAAGTGGATATATAATTCTAACATCTGTATATATGTTGTAGCAGCCCTTTAGTGGCGACGTGTTTTTTTTTAGTGTCTGGGCTGTTGGGCCGGCCAGCCTTGACATTATTTTGGGTCAACCAACCATTTTTTGGCATTAATTTGGGCCGACCGGACATCTAGTGGAATTAAGCCCAAACAGTGGTTAAATGTGAAATTAGTTTGGCTGAGTGGACACATAGTGTCCTTTTCCCTAATTGTATAGATTTACACTAGAAAAATTAATTCACCCATCAAGATCTTCTTTATGGGATTTAGTCAGTGATGAAACTACTTTTCGACTTAAGTTAATCAACCTATGCCAAATAAATCGTGGTGATGGAGTTTTATTTAACTTTCGGTGAGTTAAATAAATATTTTCTTTGACAACAATTTTTTCCTTACTAAAGTTATAACCGAAAAAGCGATGCTTGAATGTTATTTTAGAAAGAGCATACAACCATGAGAAGATAATTATACCAATACACAATTGATATTGCTATGGCGGAATGATACAGAAAAAATAAAGGTGATAAGGAAATAATGTTAGAGAAATCAAATTCCAAAAGAACGTCAGAGAATCGGTTGAAGAATATGCCTGAGGAGATGTTCTTCGAAACATGCAGAGACGTTCTTTAGAAACGTCACATATTTTGTTAAATTCTTATAGAAATATTTTATGCATAGAAATTTTATACTTAGTGTTCCCCTGTCCCAGAATATTTGTCACATTTCGCTTCTCGAAAGTCAAACTACATGAATTTTGATCAATATTTTTTAGATGTATTTTTTCCATATTGATAAGAGAGAATTGCAATTAATAATAATTTTCGTATAATTTTGTAATATCTAAATTTTAATCTTAAAATAGTAAATCAATTTAATCCACTTTTGCTCAAAAGATTAGTCAAATTGTGTCACGACCCAAACTGGAGGGCCATGACGGGCACCTGACCATACTAGTCAAGCACCATCTGACATACATCTGTAACATCAACATAAACATAGGTGGGCCGATAAGGCCATCATATGACTTTCGATAAACTCATAAGGAACATGCACGAATCAACTAATCTGGAAGACTCATCTTTACGAATATGCTGGACATACTGCATAAGCCGTTAAGGCTATCATAACCATTTGTGACAACATGTGAAACCACAAGTCTGGACATCATCTGACAATACATAACTGTCTACAAGCCTCTACTGGAAAACATAACACGACATGGCCGGGATAGGGCCCCGCCATACCCATACACATGTGCATATATATACACACACACACACACACATAAGACCATGCTGACTCTTGCCATCTCCGGAACAAATGGAGTGTATCAACCTCATTCGCTGAGCTGACATCCTAATAGATGGATCACCAACCTGTATCTCAGAACCTGCGGGCATGAAACGCAGCCCCCCCCCCCCCCAAACAATAGGGGAGTCAGTAAGAATAATGTACCGAGTATGTAAAGCATAAGAGTAACATATATATAAGAATCCTGAAGAGAATCTGAAACTCATAAGCTCAACTGGCTGTCTGAATACATCTGTATGACTGAATATCTGAACATAACTGTATAACTTTGCGTAGCTGAAGATGCCTCTGAGGGCGTATGATATGCATAGGTCATAATATCACCGTTAGTGTTGTGAAACGTACAACCCGATCCATATACCATATGTTAGTGCCGAGGAACGTACGACCCGATCCATTTATATAATAATGCCGAGGAACGTATGACCTGATCCATATATCATCATCATCATCACTGTGTACCAACTGATAAGGTGGTAATGCGTATATAACTCCTATCCCTTTTCCCATACCCCAAATACATATAATATACGCGTATATAACGCCTTCTAGTCACGGGTCCATGTGCATATATATAATAAATGCAATGCATAAGCATAATGAGTAACTAGAACTCTCGGAGTGACATAAGGTCGTACTACCACCGATAGACATCTTTTGAGCTAACATCATCAATGTATGAAATCTGAGGACCCAAGAACAGAAGGAACAATCATAACAAGGGGTATACGATCATCAAAGACTGAGGTACTCCTAATGCTTCTAAGAGTAGTGTAATATGGAAGCTCATTTACACGTTCGTTCGTTCGTTCATATCATAAGATCATGCCAAAATGAATAAAAGGGATAGCCTTAACATACCTCAAGTCGCCAATACGATCCAACAACGAACTCGTTGTAACCAGCACGCCAATCCTATAACAAAGGAATGTATATACGAACTTAGATGACGCTAGTATATCGCGTATATTAAGCGACAAACTTGTTCTATAATGAATCGGACAGGATCTCCCCTGCTTCCTTTACTTCCTCAATTCATAACAACACCAACAATGCACAAACACCATCAATCTACACATCCGGTACCTCAACATACCAACCAGTCTCTGAACAACACAATACAATAAAGAACAACATGAATGCTAAAACAACTCCTAAACAACATACTACAGATATACCAGCACAACCATCAACAATCAAGGAAGACAAGCTCCCGAAGCTATAATACATTGGTGTACTTCACACTCGACCTCCTTTTAACAACAAACAAGCTCTACATGAGCTACCAAACCCCCACCAATCTCCATACCATAAGGAAACAACCCATAATCTACTCATATACAATACCATAACTTGAACTCACGGCTTCCGATCACCGTCCAGTGAACTCCTACGAAATAAACATCCCAATATAGTTCTTACGTCCTTTTTTTTTTTTTTTTAACAACAATAAGAAGAAAATCATACCTTAGCTATGGGAGAAACTTGTCACCTCTGCCTGAGCTTACAACAACAAGCAAAGTTCTTTGAAAATCTTGGAGAGAATTCATATAAAGTGGAACTTGCACTTTTTGTTGAAGGGAAAACGTTCAGTACCTTGTTGATGATGTATATACGTATGGTAAAATGTTTATAAGGACCTTGTTTGCTATCTATATGTACAAAACGTCCGGCCCCTTTTGCTTTCCAAAAATGTAAACAAAGGTGTATATGTTGAAATCAATTAGCAACAATAAATGCCATGGGCCCCCATTATGTCATGTATAGGCGGTGGGCTGCCCCATTTTTGACACAAGCCTTAAAAAAAAAGGAAGTATGCAAGCTTGATCTTATCCCATAATTTGATACATAAAATTGTGGGATAAAAATATTTCCCAGAATTCTGATTATATTATCTAAAAAGAAATCATTAATATTGCATAAAATTGAGACATAATAATACTTCATAAAGATTAAGGCCTCATTTGTTTGCACTTATTGGAGGTCTGAATCTGAATGGTTTAGACCTTAAGCCATTAAGTGCATTAAGATCTAAGCACTTATTTGGTTTGAGTAGGTCTTAATCATTAAGATCTTGAATCAAGTCTTAATATCATTAAGAGGTATTTTTGTATGGAACTTTTTTATCACCAGCTTCAACCCCAACCCCAAACCCAACCCTCCACTCTCCACTCCAACCCCACCCATCCACCTCAACCCCACCCCACCTACCACTCCAACTCCCCACTCCCCACCACCCCATCTCACCACCAACCCCAGTCCCACCCCACACAACTCACCCCCACTCCCCACTACCAACCTCTACCCCTGCCACCCACTCCCCACTACCCCTACCACCAACCCCACCCCTACTCCTCACCATCAACCCCTACCCCACACTACCCACCCCCACTCCCCACCTCCCACCTCCCACCACCAACCCCACCCCCACGCCCTACCAACCTCACCACCAACCCCACCCTCACTAAATAATAAATACATTATGCACGTTCAGATATTGAAAAACAAACAGTCTTAATCATTTAGTATTTAGACCTAGAGACAACATCTTAATCATTCAGATGTGCCTTCAGATTCAGACGTCTTAATCTTAATGAAAACAAATGAGGCCTAAGACATTGATAAAAATTATATCTTATCAAATTCTAATTTTTCCAAGCTAATATCATATTTAGCACACTTCATATACTCACTATTATAAGTGTGTTGTATAACTCTAGTCCATAGCCTCTTTATACAAACACCGAATATTATTTCTAGTTCTCGTTGTCACACTTTTCCGTCTTAAATCATTTCGGGACTTCATCCTTTTGTACATCAAGCTCTTGATTTGCATGCTTGAATATGACTAAATCTTTCGAGCTCGGGGTAAATTTGCTCATATTGGACGGTCCAATTTCCTAGTCCGAAAATACGAGGTATTATAGCTTGGACCGTATTTCATTCAAATAAATGTTGAACCTCGACGAAACTTATTTTTTCCGATTCATTTAATTTTTAATCCTTTCAATACTTACAATACTTACAATACTTAAACTTAGCAACTCATATACAAGGGTTAAACATGTCCGACATCCCGTAACTTAGAAGACGAACCTCAAAACTCGAGGCCAAAATGATTAATGTACCATAAACTAAAGACGTATCGAAATGGGAGATGTAACAAATTGACTCTCGAAAAGTGAAACATACAAATATTTTGGGACGGGCGGAATAACTAATACAGGATCCAACGTGCAACACAAAACGTGTGTTGCACGTTGGATCCTGTATTAGTTATATATATATATATATGCATGTAATATTAAAATATCCATCATAAAAAGTAATATTTGATTTTATGATAAATTCATAAATGGATTATTCTACTTATAATGAATTTAAATAAAAATGTATAAATACCTAGATTAAAATAAATAAATAAATTTTATATAATATAAAAATGTATTACATAGATGGAGGATTGAAAATGCCAAAGGTAAAATAGACATTTCCTAGAATAAAGGGGGGAAATGTCTATTTTTCATAGTTGAGGGGAGAGTTTGATTTTTAAAGCAAAGCTGGGGGGTGAAAATATAGCAAAAGCTTATAAGAATAAAGTGTAATCTGTTGTATTCTATATCCTTAACTAAGGACTCTTCAACTTCTTTTTATTGTACAAGTAACCCTCTTCTTGTACTATGATTACATTCTAATAAATATCAATAATGGACAATAAATATTGCTTAATGCTGAATCGGAACGTCTGCCCCGTATATGGCCGGTCACATGACGTTATTCTTCCATTAATGACCTGGTGTCACTGCTTTTGGCAGATTAGCTCTGGAGTTCTTCATCCGAATTAATAAGACTACTCGTATTGTTATATCTTCTCCCGCCATGTGCTCCAATACTAATTTTCCACGTGTCAAGCTGTATTTTGGCATCTATACATATAGTCCCCCAACTTTATGGTATAATGAAATGAAATCGGAGAGTAGAATTGAAAACGTCACCGGAGCCATCACGTAATGGCTGAAAAATGAATCGTCTCCGCGATTCATTCGAAAGGGCAACTACCAAATTCGAAGTTTAATGCATCTGTTGCAAAATGCGGGCAACCCTTCAATCGACACGATTGACATAAAGCTGCCACTCGTTAGAAGTTGTGTCCCTTTGAATGTGATCGTTTTATCTTCCCCGCTTGGGTTATAAATAAGGCAACAAATCAATCACCAAACTCAATCAAATATTTTCCATTCTTAAAGCAAAACACTTCCTTCTTCACAAACACTTCCTTCTTTGTCTTTGCAAACTTCAACTATGTCTGCTCTTAATGACAATCCCTCACCTAGATGCCATTCTGGGAAGGCTCGAGTTTCTCCTTCAAATTAAGAGATTGATTTGAATTCTCTTGCTGTCGATATTGTCCCTGCCGGTTTCAAATATCATGACGAATTCAGTGCCGTCGATCATCATCAAAGTGTCGAAGAGATTGAATCGTTTATCACTGATGATACTATCCCCAAAGTTCGTACAGATTGCAATTTTACTCTTGAAGTTGCAATCGCTGCCCTTAGATGAATCATACAGATGGTTTTGCTATGGTTTATACTTATCCTTTTACAATTGGCTTCGGTCTTCTTATTTTACAAATAATTGATGACTTTTGAGTCTGTGTTGGTCAGGTTGCTTTGTAAATATGGCATATTATCTATTGTATTCAATTTCTGGCAAATCAAGCCGGAGTTCCTTTCTCCCTTGATCATCTGATGCACTTGTATGCTCCTCGGGTTTTCCGAGGAGGGTTAGTTCAGTTGTACCCTCGGGGAAGGTGCAGCCTGGTTAACCGAGAAGATGACTTTGACTGAGGTTGGCTTTATAGGTTTATCATGATCCAGACTAGTCATCTTCACCGGTTTGAGATTGAACCCTTCCTGGAGGCTTGGAATCCCACTCTTGAGGCTTTGCTCTGCTATTTTCTTTTCCTTCATTTTCCTTTTAACATGGTGAATTGTATTCATTTAACCCTTTCTTAACATTGTCATGTTTCATACTTCTTTTTTTCAGCGGTTCCCGTTGAGCCAGAGCTTATAGTCGGGATCTTTTAATAGGTGGTAGCATTATTGAGTACTTCTCCCAATTTGATTCGCCCTTGGAAGAGCATGTCGTCTGACTGATGGAGAGGGAAGAACCACAGTGAGGTGAATTTTTCATAACTCTTTTATCTTTGCTTCGATTTCTCCCTCCCCTTTTTAATACTTTCGAAATTACAGATCTTTCATTTCGAAAACTTGTTTCTCAGAGAGTCCACACACAAAAGGATGCTCTGTCGAACATTGTAAATGCTGCTTCTTCTAGCCGAAAACGCAAACCAAAGAATGCCTATGTTTCCCTGGTGGGCATTGGTTCTAGGGTGCATAGCCGTCACTTGCTCATGGAAGCTTGAAGCAAGGTTCAACAGGGCACCCCCCCCCCCCCCCCCCGAGATAGTTCTTATTGATGATGATGATAAGCAAACGCGAGCCGGTGGTGCCCTATGCCCATTGCCTGATGACTCCAGCAAAACGTCCGGAGAGGTCAGTAACCCTCTTGTTAATCAACGTCCAACAAGTCCTACTCTACCGGTCTGCGAGCCATTGCAAAGAAGCTTTGTTTCTTAGATTGAAGAAGGAACCTCGGGTTCGTCTTCACGTCCCAAGCCTCTAGTTGCCAACCTAGAAGCTTCCTTAGCCCATCTTGCCAATTTGTTTCTTCAAGTACCTGCTTCTTTTGATCTTCTCCGCCAATCCCCAATATCTTTGAATAACCTTTTTGCAACTTGTGCTTTTTAGGGTCATGTTGCTGCTATCTCTACTGGTGAACTTGCACGCTCACTTGCTCCTTCTCGCCGGGAAATAAAGCTCCAAAAGGACAATGACCGCCTTCGAGCTGAAGTAGAGAGATTGAGGCCGAGATCAGGGACTCTGATTCTCTGCAGGCTTTTTTGAGAATGCGTTTAGAAGATGCGGCCAATTCCCTACGGGATCGGGAAAACTCTTTACAAACTCTGACTTCCTCTTATGTAGGATTTCATAATAAAGCTGTCCGGCTTAAGGATGATTTAAACAACATCTAGGTCCAGCTACTTAGTGTTGAAGTTTCCCGTGAACGCTTGAGGCCCCGATGTCAAAAATTGCGACTTCTTCGTGATTTAGTCATTCTCGAGACTAGGAGGAATATGCATGAAGAGGCAAGCGCTCCTGATTTTGATCTCTCGATGGTGTTTCTTGAAGCTATAATTCATTTGGAAGCTGCGGAAATGGCTCTCCAGGACATCCAGGATCCAGAGGCAAACGAACTGGGAAATGAAGACTACAGATCTCCATCGGTCGCCGAGATTGCCCTTGACAATTTGACTATTTAGTTGCTCTAAACTTCTTCAATACCTGCAATTTTATTTCTTTTCCCTTTTTGACTACAAGATAACCCCTTAGCTACTTTCGCTTCTTAGGCCTCTTAAGAGAAATACTGGAGCTGAACTGCCGGATAGCAACCAAAGAAAAGAACATTTAAGAAGTTCAGCTACAGAGGAGTAGATCTCGATGCTCTTCTCTATATGTCTACCGATGAGCTTGTTAAGTTTTTCCCTGCTCGTCCTCGTAGAAGGTTCCTGAGAGGTTTGAAGAGGAGACGACTCATAGACTTAGTCTTGTCAAAAAGTTCTTTGCAAAAATAGTAATATTTAAACATTTTTTTTTATCATAATTACGTAGGAAGAATTTCTGACTCTAATTTTGAGGATAATAGATTCACGAAACAACAACACACTGTAGCCCCTATGTACTTATCTCCAGTTATCTGGTCATACTTAATGGATGTCTTCTGTTTCCGACTAAAGTAGCATGGCCTTTATGCATATCTTATTGTTGTACTTTTGTCTACAATTCCGAGACTTTACTATTCTAGTGTAAAATAAATCGAAACTTATGTAAATACACATTACTTACCTGAACATGTTGTTTCTCAAAGGCATTTCCTTCACTGTTTTTATAAGTGGCGCAATAGTTCCTCAGGTGAAATAACAAATTCGTTCCTTATTGGTCTTCAAATAGTTCCATTGCTTGTTCGAGATGTGTTGACACCCAATTTTGGCCCTTCTTTTTCGCTTAATTAATTTCACTATGCTTCTTAGTCCTGAAAATTCCCCAAAATGAGTTAGGAATATTTTCACTAATTATTACGCTATTTTTCGAGATATATTTCTCTAAAGTTAAGAACATTTTTATTGTTTCTTAGAAATTACCAAAAACATCATATTTTATAATTAAAAATGACTAAACATCATTTTTTTTTATATAATTAAAATCACTCGAAAAAATAGTGTTGATATTCCTATATCAACAATGGCGTTGGCATTTTTCCTTCAATCCAATTTATTACTATGTTAATCATCGTTTACTCTATTTTAAATTAAATACGCATATTAAATTACCTGTATTGTAATTTATATATTACTTGTATTGTAATTTATATATGTACATATTTTAGGAATTAATTAGGACAAAGAAGCATTTTTTTTTTAAAAAAATTAGTTTATGTGAAAAAGAATTAGGAAAATTAGGTACAATTTGTGTCAATTCTCTTCACCAAATTCAGCCCATTTCGTGGCCCAATTCACACCCCAATCTAGCCCAAAAAATAAATTTAACAACCCGGCCCAATATCTAAACTAAAAACCCCCTAACCTCTTTCAGTTCAACCAAAACCAAATGACCCCTACCCTTTCTCTCCAAACTAAACCGCCCTAACCAAACGTCACTGCACCGCCCCAACGCCAAGCGGACTGCCGGACAAACGCGGGAGCCGCCTCCACTGCCACCACGTGCCCTTTTCCCTTTGATTGACGTTGTGGTAGAATTGAAAAGTGTAACAAGATTAAGGTCTTATTACCAGAAGAATGAAGAACAAGAAGGGAAAGAGAGAGAGAGAAAAGAAAAAAAGGGAGAGAAAGGAATATTTTTTATAAATTCGATGAGGTATGCCATTCAGTACAAACGGATATATAGCCACCTATAATCCAGCTGCATCCTCTAACTACTTGACACCTGTCCTGACTACTAACAAAATTTTCAAGACTAAACTTTCTTACAATAAATTACTTTAAGGGACCTAATTGACGAAATAGAAACTTAGACTTAAAATATAAAAGGGGCTAAAACAAATGCCCAGAAAATGATAATTACTGTTAACTACTTGCTGAATCCATAACAAAAAGAGCCAGCAAAGAGGTCATTTCAACCTTTGTAGAAGAGGAGTGCAATGAACCGCCGGTTTCAAGCTTGACTCTCCTTCGATTCAGTGGGTAATGGAGGAATCGACAATATTAGACCCCAACAGCTCTTCTCCTCTCAAATCAAAACTGAAAAGGTGAGATTTTTCACCCTTTTCTTGATATTACCCATCAAAATCTTTTCCCAGAACTTCCCATTAAAAAAGCATCACCTTTTCCTCCTCTTTTGTTTGAATTTCGAATTTTAGCTTCCTATAGAAGCTGTTGAAGTCCAGGATTTCGACTATAAATAGGGCCCTTTGGGCTGTGTTGAAGATAGGCTGAGAATTTGAGAGAAAACTTTTATTTACTCTAAAGTTAGAATTGGAGAATCCATTTCTTTTTCATAAGTCTTCATAACTAAAAATCCATAGTTCTTTCTAAGTTCTCAGAAAATCCTGTTTTAACTATAAGTTCTTTTGGCTGTATAATTTTGGTTATTCTCGGCTAATCAAGGATTGCTTTAAGCGGATTCAGAGACTCGAAGACGACACTAGCCTCAGTTCACTGTCCCGGAGAAGGTCAGTAAATCGTCTTCGTGTTCACTTCGTTTTCAGTTATCTTTAGAAAAAAAAAAGGAAATGGTAGTCGCTTACATAGCTTTGTTGTTTATTTTGATTTATGCCTGCTTGGACTTGTTTGTTATTATTCTCTCTGAATCTATGAAATAATGATTAAGGGTGTTTAAAGAAACTATTTACTAATGGGCAGAACCTGAGAACAAATATGTCACTCGCATAAATCTTTGCTATGGATATTTATTAGAAGCTGTAGTTGTTGTCTTTTATTGAGAATCAGCGTGTAGAGAATTAACATGAATTATGGTTTCAGTTTGAGGAAAAACATTGATCGGTTAAAAAGAATAGAGAATACTTGATTGAGTTTTACGACTATGTAATTTACTGCTTGGGTATACTCATGTACACAAATTGATATATTTTTTTTTTTTTAATTTTTTTTTTTGGTTTTGTTCCTGAGAATACATTGGCCTAGCATGTATGAAGGGGATGTGGAATCTCGAGAACTTGGTTTAATGACTTATGCATATGTGGAGAAGTGTATTTCTATTTTGGAACAGTTCTTCAAATTCCAACATGATTGAACATATGACCAAGTTTTCTTTTGTTTAGATTCTTCTCTCAAGTGTGTTGTCCCTTTCCCCTTCCCCACAAATTGTGGTATTTTGACAGTGTATCTATGATATCATTTATATCACTTAGAAGAATACTATAAATTCCAGCTTTAGGAAAAACTTTGGATATTGAGGCAAAAATCTGGAATAGTAAAAATTGTTGCTCCAAAAGGGGAATTATGTTCGACGTTTCAGTTTAACCCTTTTATTGTGTGCTTCTTTTACAAGATATAATATGATATATGTCTACTTACATGATGAAAGAGATATGAGTTTGATTAATATATTTATATTGGTAGGAAGGTGTTGACATAATATTAGTAAGGCTTTGTCTTTTTTTTTGAGTAGAGTTGTGACAACTTGTTAAAACTCTAGGCATGACTAAATGGTATGTTTGTTTATTTGCTTGTGGGAATATCTGGTGTCTTCCTCTGTCTTCTTCTTTATACTAGGATGTCGGAACTTTTGGATTTCTTATGACACTAGTAAGCTGATTAAAACTGGGGAGTAGGGGACTGTTAATGTTTAAGGCTTGAATCTCCTTTGAAATAAGTATTTTGGTGTGACATTTACTTAAGTCAGTCTCTTCCAGATCAACATTTCTTGTGGCTGCACCATATATTCTTTAAAAGCAAGTATGAATATGTTTGGACAGTTGGATATCACATGTGTGAAAGTATAAGTTATATTGTTACATGAACTTAAGAAACTCAAGCACAAGTTCTCCTAGCTGATGCCTTTTCTGTTAAATACTTTGCAAGCATGGAGTACTCTTTCATTTAAGCCTCTTGAAGAATGTCAGGATTACATCAGTCCTTTTTTTAAAAAAATAAAAAAAATTAAAAATTATTGGGATATTCTTGTTCATATTATCTAAAATAATGTTTTGACTGATGGATGAACAGTGTACTGTCTTTGGAACATTGAACTCCTTGCTAAGCATGTGCTACTAATTTTCTTCCTCTTAATAAAATCTTTTCCCAGTTTGATTTGAGGCTTAGTTGGAATGGCCAAGACTAGTGAATTGTAATTCATATTTTCCCGCTTAATGAGTTCAGCTTATTGAAGGTTGTAATGTTTCATTTGGGAAAACTTGAACCTCCTCTTTTTCTCAAAAATGGATCACAGTTTTCTTGAAATTAATAGGACATGTAACACTAGGTGGATAAGCTGCGCTGATTATCATGAGTCTCTGGTCAAATTACAGATAGAAGTGTGCTGTCAGTTTTGTTTGATACTGTGGTAGATTTCCGGGGTAGTCTTGATGGGTTTGTAGTTGGTTATAAATTTGTGAAAAACATGTGAAAATTGTTAAGGTCTTGTGATACCTTTAGGCTGTTTAATATAGGCTGATGTTGCTAGAGCTATTTAAAACGTTCTGCTAAATCATAAAATCTGTTCCTCTCTTTGGTATTTGGATGGCTTAATTTTTTTTGGAGTTTAAGAATATTCAGAACTGAAAATGACTATAGGGCCGTAGGTTGTTTTGTATTTATTTATAAAAAAAAAGCAGATCATGGAAAATATTATTTGAAGCTCGATAACTATAGTGTTTCTCTTATGTGTCCTTTAAACAGTTCCTCTCTTGTTTGTTTTTTAATTTTGAAGAAATGAAGCATGGACATATGTAGGGATCTAGTAGCTGTTTGTTTCTCTGGCGTGCTTGGAAGTTGTTGATAGCATAAACTTGTAAAGCACGTTGAGTCGCTAAACTTCTTCATTCTTGTGAAAAGCATCTGGACTGTTTTATCTATTATTTATGTTAAGAAGCTCTTTCAAAATGTTCTGTCAAGTTGTTCGAGAAAATTGGTTACGAGACCTGCATTTTAACCACCGAAAGTTGCATACTTTTAGAACACCCGTTTATGGTGTTAGTTTGGTTGTGTTCTATTTTCATGTCCTAATTAACATATAAAAGATGTTGGGTGTCTTCCTGGCTGAATTGGTTGAGGGTTAAACTCATAGAAGGCCGTCATTAATGTGTCCCTTTAATGTCCTTGTTTTAAATTAGTTTGTTGTCACTTGTTGATATAAAGGATTCTATTGTACATAAGCTTAATTACCCATTCTTACTTTGTGTTTCACGAGTAACCAACGAAAGATTAAGTCTTTTGAAAATAATGTTCTCTTGTTTGCTTGATTGTGAACCTATATGAACATTTTTCTTATTCAGTTTGATTGTTGTTTCCCATATGTTCCTAATCCTTTTCTTTTCTTTCTTTCTACATGAGTATAGCACGTGGTTTGTTAAGTCTTCCGGATTATTGCTCCGTTTCTCTTTTGCCTACGAGTTTCATCTATGTAGGGAATCATTTTGGGATTAATCCTTTGCCTCTGGGGTCCATCTTTATTGATAAGCATTCCAGAATTAATCCTTTGATCCTTTTTTTTTTTTTTTTTTTTTTTTTATCGGCTTCGTCCTCGCTAGGTAACTTCCCTGGATTAGCCTTTTTTGCTCCTATAATATATAAAAACTTTATTATAGAATAATTCACCCATACCTTAGACTTACCTCCATACGACTTTGGCCCGAAAAACCCCTATGTTTTTTATCAGACCTTGAGACCTTCATTTTTTTTGCAACCTTAAAGGTTCCGTTACCAGCCATTCCACTCAATGAAGCTTGACGTAAGAACATGCAACACTCCCTTCGGGTCCGAAAATTCCAACCGTTTGAGTGAAGCCGATATAACGACGTTTGTATCTTGAATCCATGGCTTCCCTATTAAAGCCTTGAAACCCTCATCATCATCAATTACTCAAAACTCCACATTTTCTTCTCCACCTCCAGTCGCTACCACTAGTTCCACAATTCCGGACTGAAAAAGGCTAACAACTCCTTTTTCGTACAACTCCATTTCCCCCATTTCAATTAGCTGCTCCATAACATCCCACTGAATAAGATTCTTTATGCTCCTCAGAGTTACAGCCCTTCTAGAGACCACAATACCATTGGCTAAAGCCGAAATCACCAAATCATTTGGACGAGGCAAAATGTTCTGTATGTTTTTATCCCTTGTTGACAACACAACTTTCCCTTTCAACTTAGCAGTTTCTTGCTTAAGTACCTCCATCCTCACTATTGAAAGCACCCTTTCTGGTAAAGGTCCCTCTTCATATGATCCTGACCAAACAAAATAATAAATATTCTTTAACAAAAATCTATAAACTCCAAGCCTGAGTTCCGGGGTTAATCCGGTGCCCAAGTATACCTTTCTTTTCAATTTCCGATCCGAAGGGGCAATTTCTCTTTTCGGTATTGCTTCAGATTGTCCGAGCTCATTAATTATCATGTTAATAACATGCCGAGACTCAACCTGCGGTTCTCGCTTAACTGAGTTGATGTGCTTTTCGTAGTTATCATTAGCCCTATCACTTAAGAATTCCCTTAAATAGCCGAGCAATCGCGTCCTTGAGGTGCCGGCAATCGATTGTCCGATGATTATGAGTTCCATGATAATCACAAAATAAATTCATATCCCTCTGACTTAGATCCGTTCTCATTGGTCTGGGTCGCTTTTTACCATCGATTTTTATCTATCTCCGCAATCAACGCTACCAGATCAATGTTAAAATTATACTCCGATAGCCTTGGGTTCTCAATTTTATTTGTGATTGAGTCAACCGTTGCTACCTTAGGCTGCAATCCGCGCTTACTTTGACTAGATGGTCTTTCATAATGACTGCCTCAGCTTCGTTCTAGTTCTCGTTCGAGACCTTTCTTGTTGATCATATGACTGATATTTATTTTTTCCAACTCTGGAATCAGAATCAATATTTCTTCTTGGTCTGTCATAGTTTCAACTTCAACTGGTTGAACCAGCTGACAGACTAAATTGATCATCCTCCACCCGAATTTTTGACTCATACCTATTATGAACGTCCACCCATGTTGTGGCAGGAAATTCTAATAGGTTTTCTTTCAACTTCAACGAAGCACTCAAACTTCTGCCTTTAGCAAAGAACTATGCCTCTCATTCATTCGGAACAGTTGGAAGTAGCATTCGCTCATTGTGAAACCGAATAACGAATTCCCTGAGCCATTCGTCATCTCCCTGGGTGATTTTTAATATATCCTCCTTCCTTGCTGACACCTTTTTCGCCTCAGCATGTGCCTTGATGAAGGCATCCAGGAGCATTTCGAAAGAATGAATGGAATGCTCCGGAAGCAATGAATACCAGGTCATTGCTCCTTTGTATGGAGTCTCACCAAATTTCTTGAGCAACACAGACTCAATTTCATCCGGCTGCATATCGTTTTCTTTAACAACAAACATGTATGAAGTCACATGCTCCTGAGGATTTGTAGTCCCATCATATTTGGGTAGTTCTGGCTTCTTAAATCTTTTTGGAATGAGTTTAGTAGCCGCACTTGGTGGGTATGGCAGCTGCATGTATATTTTTGAATCTGGCCCCTTTAACACTGGCGGGGCTCCTGGAATCTGATCTATTAAAGAATTAAACGCCTTAAATTCCTTTTCACTTTTATCCAACCTACTATTCAATTCTTTCTCATTTTTCTCTAACCGGTTAGAAAGAGCTTCCAGGTACTACATTACTTCGGGTGCTCCCCCGTTGCCACGAGCTACACTATTGCCTTCTTCTCGCCGCACATCCATATTAGGTTGATCTCCTCCAACATTGTTTCTTCCTGTCTGCAAATCCGTAATGGCTTTCTGCTGCTTTTCCAACAACTCCAATATTTTAGACATTGCCGAATCTACTTTCGCAACCACCTCTTCTTCATGATCATCATTTGGAAAGAAATCATCACCAATGTGCTTGGATCCATGAGGTAATTCTTGCATCTGTTTGTTCCTGGTCAGATCGTCTTCCGCGGTTTAAGCCTTTCCCTGAGTGTTTGCATTCTTCAACACTCCATCTACTTGGTTTCCCGTATTCGTCATCTTTCAAGACTTGTCTGGTGACAACAAAATAAGAATTGTAAGTTTAAAGGTTAGAGCAACAAAATAATACCACTATTATCGTTAGCCTCACGGTGGGCGCCAAACTGTTTAACCTAAAAACCGAGGGAACAAAAGGATACGTGATTTGCTTCGTTATGAATAAAGATATAAATCATTGACAAAAATGAATGTGATAATAAATAAATAGAATGATTGCGATAAATAAAAATGAAATAATTAAGCTTGGGCTTGATTAATCCTCGGAGCAAATCCTTTGATGAGCTTTATCCGGTGGGACAATACTCAGGCTACAACAATATTCCGGAGGGAGGAAGCAGCTTAAGAAAGTAAATTTAAATAGCAAAAGCTTGTTAGAATAAAGAGTAATCTGTTGTATTCTATATCCTTTCCTAAGGACTCTTTAGCCTCTTTTTATAGTACAAGCTAACCCCCTTCTTATGCTATGATTACATTCTAATAAATATCAATAATGGACAATAAATATTATTTAATGCTGAATCGTAATGTTTGCCTCGTATACGGCTGGTCACATAACGTTGTTCTTCCATTAATGACCCGGTGTCACTGCTTTTGGCAGATTAGCTCCGGATACCACCGGAGTTCTTTATCTGAATTAAATGAGATAACTCGTATCGTTATATCTTCTCCCGCCATGTGCTTCAATACTAATTTACCACGTGTCAAGCTATATTTTGGTGTGCATACAAGTTGCCCTAAAATATATTCAACTTGATAATTTTTTTTTTATATGAATTAAAGGTACCCATAGATAGACATTTCAATTCTTTTGTTCTGGTTTTGATGTTTTATTTTGCGTGATAACTCGCATGGAAAGCCAATAAATTGCCAAAATAAACTTTTCTTACAAATTGTATGGCTGTTGAATAAATAAGTTCATGTCTGGAATGTTAAATTTCAATTCCAAGAGGAATATTCATCAAAAAAATTAAAGTATTTAAAAAATAAAAAAAGTATGTAACATATAATCACCTAATAACTTTTGTGACGAGTGGATGTGGCATGCACTGAAAGTGTGAGAGGGATGGGTACAGGGGATTAAGGAGGTAAACACTAACAAAAGGTGGTGACGTAGTGTTATATATTATTACTTTACTACTATTAAGAAGCACGGGTTTTACTACTATTTCGTCGTCCGTTGTGGGCCCCCATGAAAAAAAAAAATTATTTTGGGCCTCATATTAAACAGCCCATAATAAAAAAAAAATACACAAAATTGTAAAATAAAATAAAATATGGGCCCCATATATATTAAACAACAATTAATATTTTAAAAAAAAATGGGCCCCATATTAAACACCAATCAATATTAAAAAAAAAAAAACTGAAACCCACCACATTCAAACTCACGGGGAAAAAAAAGTGGACCCCATATTAACAAAATTAAGCAATATTAAAAAAAAAGTGAATCTCATATTAAAAAAACAAACAATGTTAAAAAAAAATATGGGCCCCATATTAAACACCATGAGTATTCGTAGCAAACACTAATATAATAAAATTTTAAATACGGAGCACAAACTACAATGTTATATTAATCGTGTTTTGAACATAGTTTCCCATATTGACAAAATCAAGCAATATATATATATAAAAAAAAAGTGAATCTCATATTAAAAAAATAAACAGTGTAAAAAAAAAGTGCAGACTTTGTATTCTTAGCAAACACTAATATAATAAAGTTTTAGATACGGAGCACAAAACCCGTGCTTCTTAATAGTAGTAATATATATATATATATATATATATATATATTATATGCATAAAAATAGTGCAAACTAATAATGTCCAAAAAGGCGGGCCCCATACTAAACAACACCAGGGAATATAAAAAATAAAAATAAAAATAAGAAGAAACTATATGAAACATGGGTCTAAACCCATGCTTCATCGTCTGTTGTCCCTTAAAAAAAAAGAGTGGGCCTCATACTAAATAACACCGAGCAATAAAAAAAAGGAAGAAAAAAAAGTGGAACTCACCACATCCAAACTCACGGGAACAAAAAAGTGGACCCTATATTAACAGAATCAAGCAATATTAAAAAAAAAAAAAAGGTGAATCCCATATTAATAAAACAAACAATGTTAATAAACAAATGCTTAGAAAATCAAACAATTAAATCAATAATGATGGACTCATTATCACATGCGTATCAACCCATTAGTGGGAGCAAATGAAATTATTGTACAGCAACATACTTATAATACTCATATATTAAAATAAGATATAATTTAATTACTTTTTTATTTTTTTCTTACTCTAATAAATGTAAAAAAAATTGTGGGCCCCATATTAAACACCATGCGTATTCGTAGCAAACACTAATATAATAAAGTTTTAAATACGGAGTACAAACTACAATGCTATATTAATCGTGTTTTGAACATAGTATCCCATATTGACAAAATCAAGCAATATATTAAAAAAAAAGTGAATCCCATATTAAAAAAATAAACAATGTCAAAAAAAAAGTACAGACTTTGTATTCTTAGCAAACACTAATATAATAAAGTTTTAGATACGGAGCACAAATTACAATGTTATATCAATCGTGTTTAGACCCATGCTTCATCGTCCATTGTCCCTTAAAAAAAGGGTGGGCCCCATACTAAATAACACCGAGCAATAAAAAAAAGGAAGAAAAAAAAGTGGAACTCACCACATCCAAACTCACGGGAAAAAAAAAGTGGACCCCATATTAACAGAATCAAGCAATATTAAAAAAAAAAGTGAATCCCATATTAATAAAACAAACAATGTTAAAAAACAAATGCTTAGAACATCAAACAATTAAATCAATAATGATGGACTCATTGCCACATGCGTATCAACCCATTAGTGGGAGCAAATGAAATTATTGTACAGCAACATACTTAAAATACTCTTGAAAAAAAAAATGGACCCATATTAAAAAAAAAAAAAAAAAAAGGCAACGTCAAAAAAAAAAAAAAGGCAACGTCAAAAAAAAAAAAAAAAAACCGTGCACCCCATATACTAAAAAATCAAACAATATTCATGTAAGTTCCAAAGTATCTTCATTAAGTCAATAATAGTGGATTCATTGCCACATGCATATTAACCCATTAGTGAGAGCAAATGAAATTATTGCACAGCAAAAAACATGGACCTCATATTATTACTTTTCTTCAAAATATTTAATTGCTGTATTTGCTATTCCGCCATGTCATTTATTTATGATGTTTACTAAAATAAATATACTTAAAATATATATATTTAAAAAATAAGATACAATTTAATTACTTTTTTATTTTTATTCTTACTCTAATAAATGTGAAAAGAGATTAATATCAAATGAAGATCAAATAATGAATAAGATAAATTAGTCAAATTATAATTCTAATTCACGTTTCCTTAAAAAACCATGCAAAAGACAACATGACAAGTAAAATGAGTTAAACCGAAAATATTTATTAAAAATTTAAAAATAGCATTTCTTCGTTTAAATAGAAAATTAATTTCTACTTTGTTTCGTTTCAAACATGTAAAATTAATTTAATAATGTGAATTAGATTTATCCAAATCAAAATTTGATAAAAAATAATATGTATTTTACACTTTTAAATTAATCGAATTAAAATTGAAAATATCAACTGATGCTTAAATATTGTTATTATTTTATCTCAAAGAGAGGAAAATAATTTCTTTTAGACAAGTCTTCTCTTTTAAAAAGTATTAATAAATTTTCGTAGCAAACACGAATAAAATAAAGTTTTAGATACGAAGCACAAACTACAATGTTATATTAATCGTATATATATATATATATATATATATTATTTAAACACAACTACATATACATAGATACATTATAATCCGAAGTATGCACGGGCATAGGCCATCTAGTGTAATGTATATATATGGATGTCTACGATGCATACATAATTCCTGTCGAAAAATATATTCGTATTTTTGTTGATAGATTGTGTCGCCACCGTACCACGAACAGAATTTGGTCTTTTAGCTCATGACAAGGGAGTTTAAGTTTGGTGCACCATCAATGCATTTTTTTTTTATACCATCAGGTAACATTAATCTGCTATAGCAGGTTACCAACTTTTTTCTAATTAATTTTTTCATTTCAAAGATATATTCTTTTCTCTTTCCTTATCTCTCTTTCCCCTTCAAAGTTTTCGGTCTTCCTCAGCCCTCGGGTCTCTCATTGACTGCTTGTCCCATAAATCCATTTTGTTCCATTATCTCTATTAATTAATTCCTAGAAATCTGAAATGGTGAATAGAAAAATGATAATCTAATCTTATTAATATAGTGAAAGCAAATTGGCTCTAAATCTCCTATATCAACATTATCTTCCATTTCAATCTCTTTAGTTTTTTCCTGCGTCTTCTTCCATAATATTAATCTTTCAATTATCATTTCAGTCAAATCACGTTTCCAAATTGTTTGTGAATTTGGTTAGGGATAATTGCACTCCTATTCCATAGTTTCAGAAGGAGAAGAAGCAACGACAACTAAGAAATTATTTGAGGCATGGAAGAAGTTCTTCTGATTTCAGTATGATGTTGAGGAAAACTAATGAAAAATTTCAAATTTAGAAAGGAAATAATTTGGTTAAGAACACACTGGGAATTAATTTTGATTAGAGTATGAATTAAAGAGGACTCAACTTGCCTTTACTATCTTTCTTCATAATTATAATTGCATTTAAAAAGGTATAGTATTAATTACTTAAGAAAGTTACCATGTTTACCTTTAAAGTTACCTGATGGTATAAGAAATCTTATACACTGACTGTGCATATAATTTAATGATAAAGTGTAAACCTTTTAGGGTCTGTTTGGAAAGCCACCTGTTAATTGGAATTAGTGTAATTACTAGGGTAGTAATTATATAACCTAGTAATTACACAGTATTGTAATTATAACGACCTATTTGTTAGTCATAATGTAATTACAGTGTAATTACAAGCGTGCTGTTTGGTTGCACAAGTGTAATTGCATAGTTAGTTCAATTTAAAAATAAAATTTAATTATAAAAAAATAAAATTTAATTATAAAAAAATAAAATTAATATTTAAAAATGTGCCTTTGTAAATGATATTAAATTAATTATTTAATAACACAATGTTTCTTGAAAATATATTATTTAATAATCATATATTTGTAACTAATATTGTAAAAAATAATTGATATCTATTTTTCAAATTAATAATATTTTAGTTTTAATTAATTATAAAACTTAAAAGCAGACTTATTTGTGAGGACATCATGAATTAGATGTTTGACGATTTTGTTTTTAATATATAAGGCCACAACATTATTAAAATGTTTAACAAAAAATAAAATAAAAAAATCTATCAATTGTAAGTGAAAAAAAACAGCATGCAATGTGAAATAACAAGTCAATAGTACTAAAACAAATAAATTAAAATCGAAAATATAACCTAAATTCAAAATCCAAAAGAAAAAGTTTAACATAATACTCTTATGTCAAATTTTAACATTACATAAGCAAATTCCAATGTAACTTAAGTAAATATAATTCAAAAGAAAGGAAAAATATAAGTCTATAACCTTGTTCATAATGAAATTCTACTTTAATAACATTGCTTATTATATGTCAAGTTTGTTAATGACTCATTCTTTCTAATATTAAGAGGTGGAGTTTCAAAAATTAGAATAATAACACGATTATGCTAAATGAATAAAATAATTTAAAAAAATACAAGCAATTACATAAAACTACAAGAAGTTAAGGTTGAGAATGAGAAGAAAGGAAATGAAAGATAATAATATAAAAAAAAATTAAAAAAAAATAAAAAGTAAAAAATTAAAAAGTTAAAATAATAGAAATAAAAAATAATTAAAAAGGAAATGAAATTAAAATATAACAAAAAAGAAAGAAACTAAAATATAATCTTGTAATTACAGGGTGTAATTACACCCAATTCTTAGCCCTCCTGAGAATTGGAGAGTAATTACACCCTCTCAATTACATTCAATTTCCACCTAATTGTGTAATTACTTGGTCAAACAAACAGGTCAAACTGCGTAATTATACCAATTCCAATTACCTGGCAAACAGGCCCTTAGTGATGTTGGATTAATTGTTTGGCGTTAAGACAACAAATCATGCAACGGTATCTTTTCAACGCCGAATTGCTCGGGATCGCATCTCCTTGTTTTTCCATCTCGTGAGGAAATACAATTACTCAAATAACATTAGAAATCATTAGCTCAGAATTTGATTCTTTCAGAAAGAGTTTATAAATTTCACACATATAGTCAATGGAAGATACTTTTAAAAGTCATGTCTAACATATTTTCTTCTGATATTTATAAAAACAGATATTTAGATCTCATCTGTTTTCACTTAATGGATGTTTGAATCTGAATGGTTCAGGCCTTTCCACTTAATGGATGTCTGAATCTGAATGGTTCAGGCCTTAGGCCGTTAAGTGAATTTGTTTATATTAAGATCTAAGCACTTATTTGGTCTAAATAGGTCTTAATCACTAAGATTTTGGGCAAAATATTAATATCATTAAGAGGTATTTTGTATGAATAATTTTTACCATTGACTCCACCGCACCCCCAACCCCACCTACCACCCATCACCACTACAAAGCATCCCAGCCATTACTAGCTAGCATATATATTGTTTCAATTTTTTTTTTATCAAATAATACTTTTATTTTGTTAAATTTGTATTTATTTTCTAATATGTTGTTACTCTTTTATTTGTTATATATTATGCACATTCAGATGTTGAAAAACAAGCAGTCTTAATCATTCAGTGTTCAGATATAGAAAACATTTTAATCATTCAGATGTGCATTCAAATCCTGACGTCTTAATTTTAATGAAAATAAATCTGGCCTTAGTGGTCAAAGATAGAGGAACAGAAAGGAAAAAAATATAATAAAACAAAAAGAAGCAGCTAATTAACGTTGAAGACTTGAAGGTTCACAATCTGTGTATAGCAAGAGTTCCGCCAAGAAAGGCAGTGGCGGATCTACATAGTGTATGAGTTCACAGTTAACCGCCGAGCTTTTGCATAAATCCTGTATTTCTATTAAGAAATTTATAAAATTATATAAATATGTATTAATGAATTAACCTAATTATTATTGTATATTAATTTGAGGTTACTAGAACAACCCATAAAACTTCAAATCCTGGATCGCCTCTGATTAGAAAAAAGAGCATTTCTGATTAAGTGGAGTTCCTTGAGGACATTGGCAATGTCCATGCGTGGTTCTGCCAACTCCATAGAGCAAGCAATCCCAATTCGAAACACTGAACACAGGCACTCCTCAATTACTTTTTCACTGCAATTAATGGACACGCCATTTTTATATTCAAGGCAGAGAAGTGTAGGATCACAAATATTCATTACTTGTTCAGGTTTTGGCCATCTTCACAAAATCATGAAGGTTCAGACCATCCTTGAATATTTCATCTGTGGGGCTCTTTCCCATGAATGTTTCCAACACTAGAATTCCATAGCTGTACACGTCACCATAGGTCGACGACTTACTCCCTGTCGCATATTCTGCATGATACATATTGGCTAATTAATTTATACTTATCAAATAGAAAATCTTCTTATGTATGAGAAAAAAAATCAGCCCTCAACCTTTCCCAGCAAAAAAAAAAAAATACGTGTGCGTGCGTGTGAGTGCTTTTTTTTGTTGTTGTTGTGGTTAATTACAACATATGCTGAGTAATCCCAACAAACAAACTAAAGATAAAACCAAACAAAACCAAAGCATTGAGAGATGGTATAAAAGATATGGATATTATATTGAGCTCTTAAAATAAATGTCTACAATGTATCGAAATGCCCCTTGCATCTTGTGCTATGTGAGAAAGCCTTTTGCATCTTGTGCTATGTGAGAAACATGTTACAACTAAAGAGTTACCAATGATATAAAGTGATATTTTTAACAGATCATTTTTCAAAAAAAAAAAAAAAAAAAGTAAGATATGTTGCATATCAAGTGTTTAAACTCAAACTAGCTCATAAAAAATAAGCATCAAAAAGAGCGTTACCCGGTGGTATATATCCAAGCGTCCCTTTTATTGTGCTTGAGCTAATCTGGATTGAGGCGACTGCATGTGTGGCATCAACTTGCATAAACCTCGTCAATCCAAAATCACCTAAATGAGCAATAAATTCTTCATCCAAAAGCACATTACTTGGTTTGAGATCGCAATGTATTAATGGCATTCCAGATTGGTTGTGAAGATAATCCAATGCACTAGCTACATCAATTGCAATATCCAGCCTTTGTCTAATGTTTAAACTTCTTAAAGGCTGCTTATGATTCTCCTCATGACCCATAGTACTCCGACAACTTTGGCGTAACAAATTGTGCAAATCACCGTTGCTCATGAACTCGTAAATTACGGCCTAAAAATCATGACCTTGGCGGTCAATACTTGAGCAACAAGTTAAAAGCTTTACCAAGTTTCGATGCCTAATATGCCTCAATGCTTTACACTCAGCAACAAAGGACTTGCTAGCTCCTTTCACTTGAAGTTTCAGTACCTTTACAGCAATCTGCATTATCCCAACAACTGATTCATCCAAAATGCCTTTGTATACAGAGCTAAAGTTTCCCGAACTAATCAAATTCTCCGCGGAGAAGCCATTCGTTGCTTTTTGAAGGCTTTGGTAAGTTACTCTAGGGATTATTATGTCCATAGTTGTCGAACTCTGATGATCTGGTCTCTTTTTACTAAACCGCAAAAGGAGTGCCACAACTATGACACCCATGACACCTCCAACAATTAGTAGTATGATTAAAATCATTGTTCGAGATGGTTTGCCAAAATTAGGATCATTTTCAGAGCATTTTCGTAATTGGAAATCTGGATCTGGAATACCTCCGCAAAGCTTACTATTCCCGGTAATTGAGACTACACTTTTGTTTTTGAAAACTCCATCCGATGGTAACTCGCCCTCCAAATCATTACAGGACAAATTCAAGAATTTCAGGGATCTGAGAGTAGCAAAAAATTCGGGTATCTTACTCACAAATTTGTTGTGTGAAAGATCTACGAATTCAAGACTTGTCAAAGAGCTTAAAAATGGAGAAATATCTCATTGGAGACCGTTATGATTGATGTAGAGCTCTGTTAAGCTTGTCAATGTTTTGAATTGCTTGGTATTTCACCCGATAAATTATTGTTGGAAAGGCGCATATACACCAAGTTTTTCAAGCGAATAATGTTGTTTAGAGACCCCGTGATGTGGTTGCTTGAGAGGTCTAGTTGTAAAAGTTCCTCAGGGAGCTGCCAAATTTCCTTTGGTATGTTGCCACTAAGATGATTCCCGCTGAGATTCAGGAGTGACAGAAATTTGATCTTTCCAAGACTAGATGGAATAGAACCATGTAAATTATTTTCTCCAAGGCTGAGTTTAATCAGTATTATTAAATTTCCTAAACAAAATGGATTTTTCCCTGACAATTGGTTCTCATTGAGGGACAACGCATTTAGTACCTCAAGTTTTCCAATAGAATCAGGAATTTCCCCAGTGAGATGATTTTTCCACAGAGAGAGTCCCTGCAAGATGTGAAGTTGCGAAATCTCTACAGGAATGGTTCCATGGATAAGATTTCTTGACATGGTTAAGTACAGCAGGCTGGACATATTGCCAAAGTATCGCGGAATAACTCCTCCAAATCGGTTGTCATCGAGCTGGAGAAGTTGCAGGGCAGAAGAATTTTGCAAGGAAGACATGAAAAGCAAGTCATCTAACTTGCCATTTCCGAGATAATTTTCACCAATTCCCAGCCAGTTCAAATATTTGGAACTTCCAAAGCTATGTACCTCTCCGCTGAACTTGTTGGTGTCAACAGCGAAAAGTTGAAGATTTGTCACTTTTGATACTGATGCAGGAAGCTTTCCAGTTAATTGATTTGTCCCCAAATTAAAAAGCTCTATTCTTGGAAGTGTGATGCCCATGCTTGACGGAAGGCGCCCTTGAAGTTGATTAATTGATAACTCAAGAATGCGCAATGATGACAAGTTGAAAATTGATGCAGGGATGGCTCCAGAGAGATTAGTTTGGGCAAGTTCAAGAACCTCTAAATTTCCTAAGTTTCCAAGAAAATCAGGCATGGTTCCGTGGAAATTATTTCCTGTTAGACTGATCAATCGAATCGATGAAAAGTTGCCAAAACAGGATGGGATCTCTCCAGACAAATTGTTGAAGAAAATATGCATCTCGTCAAGCTTATTCAGTGAAGCAAACTCCACAGGAATGTTGCCCTATAGTTTATTCCTGCCCAAATGAAGCATAGTCAGTTTTAAGCTACGTGAAATGTTTCTCGGTATCTCCCCAGAAAATGAGTTATTTCTTAGAACTAATATTTGCGATCTTGATAGTTTGCCAATCTCTTGGGGGAATTTGTCCGGTAAAGCTATTGTTGTCAAGCCGGAGTTGGCGCAGAAAACTTAGATTACCCACTGCAGGGGACAATGTACCAACCAATCTGTTAGACCGTAGGTTTATTCCAATGACTCGCTGGTCATGTTTGCGACAACAAGTTATTCCTATCCAACTGCAGAAATGGACGGATTCGTTCCATGAGGATGTTATGCTTAGTGGGTCGGAGATAATCCCTTTCTTGAAGGAAAGCAATGTCAACTGATCCGTATCATTTCCAAGAATTACTTTCGAGGATGAAATTAGGTGAGACTAATGGAATAATATGGAGGAGGAGAGGAGGAGGATATAGTAGCAAAGCAAGTGAAAATTAGCAGAATCCATTATTCTAGCCAGTGGATGGTGAGATTAATTGTAATGGACTTAAAGGAAATGTGATTTTTGGTTCTTGTGAAGAGGGGTTATAGGAATTTCTGTGTTTCTTTACATACTAAGAGTAGTTGATTATACCTCCAATTTATAGCGATCGAATTCTTCTTTAGGATAATATACTGTTATTTCAGTCTTTTTTTTCCTAATGTGTATCCATTTTTCCAGAGATTGAATGCAAAGAATTAAGTAGTCAGATCAATAACAAATCGCACAAACTACTTTGTAATTAAGTGTAGTATACCTATTATAGCGAATTGCAAAAGCCACGCCTCTAGGGCGTGATTCTGGATTATAGAAAAGGCAGCTAGTACTATATAAATGTATTTATACATAGTCAGTGGATTTTTGAACACAAATAGAAACTTTGGCCAAATTAAAGCTATTGGATTGTACCGACCCGTTGCTAGAACTCTTGTTGCCTCTCTGCCTCGCCTCTTGACAAATGTGGAAAGATGTCTATGTCATAGAAGAGTCTTTAAACGTGCTTCTTGGTTATTTTCCGTAGTCCATCAATTGACTGGAATTAATAGTTTCATTTGCAGTAATCTCTTGTCCAATCTGTTCTTATTTTCTTTTCTTTGCCATGAAAGTTTCATGGGGTCAGAATACTTAAATGACCACTGCTGTACACAATTGGATGGATACTAGGATGGTTCTTATTATGTACAATTCGAAATATGTTCATTTTGATTATGAAACCACTTCAAATCAAAATTTCTAGAGAAAGTCATTTCATTAGTCTCGCTCTTTTTACCTCACACTTCAATTTAGTTTTGTTAGTTTCCGTTAATTATTTTCAGTGTACTCTGATCCTGCGGATCTTTTTCATTTTCTCCTCGCGTAATTACCTTATACACGTTATGAGAAAGTGATAGTTGAGACAAGAAGTCTTCGTCAACTTAAGTTTAATTTCCTAGCTTGTAGTTCATGTATTCATGCACCATCCTCACGTTAACTATTATGAGAAAGTGATAGTAATTGAAGAGACATTTTCTTTTCCATGTCGACATCTGAAGTCTTCGTCAATATGAGTTTCTAGTAATTCATATTTATGATCTGTCTGCATTAGTACTGTTTTGGAATTGTGGTCACAAGTCAGTCGTACCTAGTTAGTTGTAGAAATTTTATTTCCTATCGAAGATAATATCTTCGGTAGAAACTGTTTTAATTTATCATAAAGTTAAAAAGTTATCTGAATGACTTTCCTGGATTTGGTTGGATATAGAGTAAGGGAATCATAGAGTCCAAAATAGAATATGAAGATTGGTTTGAGTTTGGTAGACTGTTGGTGTATGGTTTTTTTCCACCATCAGATAACAACAACCCGTTATAGCAGGTTACCAAGTCACGTTTTCTTTGTAAAATAATTAAACACTATTATTTTTTCCCTCTCTCTCCTTCAAACCCTCGTATTCCTCGTCTCTCAAACAGCCCATTCCCCATGGCTTTTTCAACCACCGCGTTCTCTTTTTTTCTCCTCCTTCCACACACATACAGAAAAAACCTTGAATGGAATCCATTTTATTTTATATTCCTCTTTCGTCCTTAACAATCACGCTTTACTAAATTTATTTCCTTATTTTGAATCAAACTAAACTTTCTTGGATAAATTTTCCTTTATGTGTTTGCTTCTAGTAGAAAGTGGTGCATTATTATTCATATCATGCGAATGTCATGAATTAGGTGTTCAATGAAAAAGAAAACGATTGATGAATTGAAGTATTTAAGAAAACCGATGGAATAAAAACAGGAAAAGAGAAGTGTTTACCCCGAAATCGGATAATCAATTGAATTTGTAAGCGGGTATAGGATATGTGCTTGGATCTTAATATATATATGAGATAGAGGAAATGTATATGCAAGAGTTCTTTAATGAAATGGCCAATGATGGCGATTTGCTTACGAACACAAGTGCTTATGAACAATGTAGAATACTCGATGGATTAAATACACTACAAACGTGAACAAAACAGTCGTGGCCGGATCAGAAATTGAAGGAAAGATTGTATATATGGGCTATTCTATTACAAGTGTTATTGGAGAAATGTAGGAACCAACCCCCTTAAGGAAAGAGAACATGCTCTATTTATAGTGTCACACTTCTGGATCTCACACAAATGAAGACTAATAAAATAATCATGACAAGGACAGCCCTGCACGGATTTGGTGGGATTGGACTGACGGCGCCGTCTGACACACGCATGGTAGGTAGTTGACTATGGCAGCACGCTACTGGTGCGGGGTCCGCATGCGACGGCTATGCGGACCAACGGCCACTCGGTCCAACGGCCACTCGGTCCAACGGCTATTCGGGACAACGGCCATAGACGCTCGGATCAGCGGACTTGGCCGTTTCGATAACGGAGAAGACAGACTCGTTTAGCTACGGTACAGACGCCTTCCCCGGAAAGGACCGGATAGCATCCAGTACGTTCTCGCTCCTTTCCTATCACCGGTTTACCTTGCCACCGGTTTGGTTCATATCCGATTTTCACCGTATACAGATAGTCCCCACACTCCCCGGACCCCCGATCTATCGGAGTAACGGGGAGTGGACAAGTTCCTAAATCGGTGGCTCTCTCATCCCGACCTCACCTTCATATTTTGGCGGGAACGAGCGCGTAACACATGCCCTTTATCTGCCACGTGTCTCATCCCTGGTGGTCCGCTTCTGTCAACCGCCTTTTTCACGTCGTTTCGAGTCGCTTCACATTAATGATGGGGCATGTGGCGCCATCTGATTGGTCGTCCTCGGTAACCGTTTCTCTCCTAACACGCCTATATAAGGCCTTCTACCCCTTCACTTTGCCATTTTTACGTTTTGCCTCCTCTTCAACCCCACTTCAATTCTGCGTTCTTTTTCCTTCTTGCTCCACACACAACCAAACTTCAAATCTGGTCTCCCTATTGATCTGTTGCTTCATCTTGTGTGCACAAGAGTTAACCTCGTCACCGCTGCTGTCGAGTATCCTCTGTTCGAGCGTTGCTGTTTCAATTTTGCCTTTTATCGAACCATCAGTTCCTTCGTTCTTCTTAAATTCCTCTCTTCGGCCTTCTTTCTTTCATATTTTCAGGATGTCCGAATCAACTTCCCATGATGCCCCATTGGTATCGTCCTCGGGAGCCGAGCCTGCGTCCCCGGTTAAATTCGAGCCCACGACATCGGATATCATACCGGCCAAATTTAATTTCAACAAAGACCTTGAGGTCGAAAAGCCTTCCTCCGTTTCAGACAGGGGATTCGACGTGAGGCGGTATCCCTCATCTATCACCGAGGAGAAGCTTGACATAGTCCGGGCCGATTGCGGGTGGGACACTCGTCCTGTTCGGGTCTTCGCTCCCGGACCTGATGAATCCGTTACCGACCACCGTGAAGGGTTCTTGTACGTTTACACATACCCCTTCACTCTCAGACTAAACCCTCCGGTGGATCCGGTCATTCTCGATATGTGCCGCATCTACGGCGTTACGCTGGCCCAGATTGGCCCAAATGTTTGGAGGGTCGTAGCGTGTCTCCGGTCATTGGCCAACAATGCCGAGAAGGAGTTCACACTAGCCCACCTGATACGCTTATAATCCCCGAGGCTGTTCCGGGGTGGCGTAATGAAACTGGCCAAGCGCAGCCGGAATCCGTTCTTTGCGAAAATGGACGAAGACATGGACCGGGGATGGTTGGAGCGATTCGTCCGGGTGAAGACCGAGGACATAATTCCAGCCGAGCATATGCCTTTCCCGGAGAAATGGAATAACAAGCGTAAGTCCCAAGCCTCGAATAATTGCTTTGGTATTGCTTTGTCAAATTTTGATTCTTCCTTGAAATTCTTTACTTTTGCTAGCCAATGGGTACGTTCCTCCGGTCATCCGGAATCTGAACGACTGGGTCACGGTGCTTCTCGCCCAGCATCCCTATGAAGACCGGACATGGGCCCACTTGTCCCGTGGCCGATGGATCGCCCAAAATCACGGTATCCCTCTATTCTTCTTCTACCGCATTCTCCTTTTACTCGTTTTGCCCTCTGGTTTCTGCTAACCTCTTGTCTTTTCAGGTTTGCCTAAGGGCTCGGTAGCCCCCAGGTCGGAGTCGGGGACCGCCCCATCAGCATCGGCGCCCGAATTTGACACAGCAGGTTCTTCCCGCGTCCTCTCCGACGCCGCAAAAAGGAAGCGGCCCTCCGAAAAGGGGCAGACGCCGAAAGGGAAGAAGGCAAGGAGCGTTGCCCGCCCTTCGAGGGAAGAGGCAGAGCCCGACATCATTGTTCGAAGAGTCGGCTCCATTCCTACCGTGGCTTCAATACCGGAGGAGGCGATCTCCTTTCCGCCCCTCCCTTTCATTGGCGAAGGCCTCTTGGTTCCTGCTCCACATGCAGGTGCGGAAGAAATACTTTCACCAGCTCCTCTTCGGTCGATTGACTTTGTCGACATTTCAGGTGAAACTTCTTCGGAAGATGCTTCCCTTCAAAGAAAGAGGTTCGGGGAAGCGGTTGCTGTTGAAACCGAAAAAAGGACCGAACCAGTACCGGAGAGAGAAGCCCCCACAGGCGGGCGTTCGTCTCCCGAGCACGAGCCTGCTATAACTGTGGAGCCCTCGGCCTTTGCCGAATTTATCGAGGCTGCTCCAAGTTCATCTACCCCGGCTACGCGGGTGGATGACTTTGATGATATGTTCTCGAGAACTCCCCCCGCGTCCTGCGAAGCAGCGGGATTCGGTCATCTTCCTATCCCTCGAGCCACGAGGCCGGCCTATCGGGCCTCCGAATCCGGTGCCAGGGACAGCTTGGTGAACATTTTCCCAGCCCCGAGCGTGGAGCCAAGGAGAACCCGATCAACAGTAATCACCGTCCCCGAGGACTGCAACTTCCTATCACGTCCGGTGGGCGTAGCGAGCTATTTGCGTCCCCTTGTATCAGATTCGGACAGACGCAAAATGACTGGGGTTACTTGGGAATGCCTTATTAACGAGGGTATGCACACGGGCAACCGGGTAAGATTCTTAGCCACCCTCATACATTTCATTTTGAGAATGTCATCCTCACCTTGCCTAAGTCTTTTGGTTTGTTTCATCCGCAGAGTGTGGTGCTGGTCAATGAGGCCTTCATCCGTGCCCGACATGAGATAGACGATCTTCGGGGCCAACTCGATGCTCAGGGCCTTGAGATAGAGAAATACCAACACCTTCTTCGGGAGAAAGAAGAAGAATTAAACCGGGCGGTCGTGCTGGCCAACCTTCGCCCCGAGCTTGATGCGGTTAAGGACGAAAATCGTCGATTGAAGAGTGATCTGGCCGCCATGACTGATTACAATCGGAGTCTCGAGGCCGACAAGATCGGCCTTAGCCGGGATAAAACCCTATTTTCTTTGCGATTAGATGAACTCGAGACCACGGTTTCCCAACTTCGGGGAGAACTTGACTCGGTGAAGGCTGATGCTACGGGCTTGACCGAGAGGAACCGGCAGCTTGAGTCCGAGGCTGCTTTGTTCAACGAGCGCAGCAGGATATTCGAAGAGAAAGTCGAGGAGCGGGCTCGGATATGCGAGGGCCTTAGAACTGAACTTGAGGAGGCGATTACCGCTAATGATATCCTTAAGGCCAAGCTGGATGCGGCCAATCTTACGAGGGATGATCTTGAGAGGAACCGAGCTCATTTGGAAACCAAACTGGCCAAGGCTGAGGCCGATTTGGAGGAAGCTTGGAAAAGTGTGGAGGCGGCCGAGGCTCATACCGCTATTGTCGCCGAATATGAGAAATGGAAGTCTCGGCGTCTTACCCTCGAGCAAGCTGAGCACGGCCTTGAGGATCTTCCGGCCCTGATACTTGAAGCCAAAGGAATGGAGAAGGAGGCTAACATTGCCCTCGGGTCCGAGTCCGACGACTCCGAGCGGACCGAGTCCGAGCATTCATCCTCTTCTAGTCATGCCGGGTAGAATAGGGCCAGTACTTTGGCATTTTTGTTTTCATAGGGCTTTGTTCTTCTTTTGATGTAAAGAATCATTCGTTGTATGAATGAAAAGTGCATCTTTCTTGCTTCCTCATTTGACTGTTTGTCTTTATTTTTGCTGTTTATTGCTGGTCTGTTTTGGGACAAGGTGACTCGTAGTCATTGATTCATCGGGCCTGTTTGGATTTTGTCCGATGTTTCGATAGTTCTGTCGTCTCCGAATATTCGAGGAGCGTTTTATTAAAGCCGACATTTTTCTTCGGCTGTATTTTAGAGCCGGTGTCTTTTCAGCCTTGGCTAACAAAGTTTTTGATGTGGCAGCCCCCATTTGGGGGGTTTGTCAAATTTCGGCCAGTTGCCTTTGCCGAGTTTCGGCCTTAGTAAAAGCTGCTAACTTTAGTAAATTTTGACAACTTTGATTTTGCAAAATGTTTGCTTATATGAGAGTTTTGACTCTTTCTTCTTTTGCCGTAGCAAGTGTAGAAATGGGACACGATTCACTATGATCGTTTGGTCCTTACATCGAAAGCTATGGCCGGTAACCGGGCTTTTGTTTTGCCGTAGCACATATCGGATGGGACACGATTCGTTATGATCGTTTGGTACTTACATTGAAGGCTATGGCCGGTGGCCGGGCCTTTGCTTTGCCGTAGCAAATATTGGATGGGACACGATTCGTTATGATCGTTTGGTCCTTACATTGAAGGCTATGGCCGGTGGCCGGGCCTTTGCTTTGCCGTAGCATACGTTGAGTTTCCCTGTCATCTTCGTTATGGGCATAGTACTCCCCCAGCACTGATCTGAGGCCGGGTGAGTGCTGCTATGTCCAACATCGGGTAACACGTTGTACTTGTTGCCTCATTAAAAACCTTGTCGGAAAACCCTTTTTGGGACAAAACCGTACTAAGGAAAAGAGTGCAACACGTGCTTTCAAGCCTAAATTCTATTTTCCTCCCGTTCTAGACCCCCTGCAAAAGAGAGAGATTAATGAGGGAATATGGGCCATACCTTAACAGTAGTATCTCTTTAGGTGGGCCACGTTCCAGTTATTGCGCAGACGCTGCCCGCCCATTGATTCCAATTGATACGATCCTTTTCCCGTTATACCAGTTACCTTGTACGGGCCCTCCCAGTTCGGACCTAGCTTTCCTTCGTTGGGGTTCTTGGTGTGCAAGGTAACTTTTCGAAGCACCAAGTCCCCAACTTGGAAATGTCGAAGGTTCGCTCTTCGGTTGTAATATCTTTCCATCCTCTGTTTTTGGGCCGCTATGCGGACAGACGCGCTTTCGCGTAGTTCATCCTTGAGGTCGAGCTTTACGGCCATAGCTTCCTCGTTCGAATCCCCGGTGGTATACCTGAAACGGAGGGTCGGTTTACTGACCTCTACGGGGATAAGGGCTTCGGCCCCGTATACCAACGAGAACGGGGTTTCCCCGGTGCTTGATTTGGGTGTGGTTCTGTAAGCCCACAGCACCTCCGGCAATACGTCCCTCCAATGGTGCTTTGATGCTTCAAGTCTTTTCCTCAGATTTTGGATTATCGTTTTATTCGTGGATTCTGCCTGTCCGTTCGCACATGGGTGATACGGGGTTGATACGATTTTCTTGATCTTCAAACCTTCGAGGAAACTGTTGACCTTGCTGCCTACGAATTGAGGGCCATTATCGCAAGTTATCTCGGCAGGGATGCCGAAACGGCAGATGATGTGATCCCATATGAAGCTGATGACTTCCTTTTCTCTGATTTTTTCAAAGGCCTGCGCTTCAACCCACTTAGAGAAATAGTCAGTCATAAACAAAATGAAACGGGCTTTACCTGGTGCCCGTGGTAACGGGCCCACGATGTCCATTCCCCACTTCATGAAAGGCCAAGGTGAGACCACCGAGTGCAGAAGCTCCCCGGGCTGGTGAATCATCGGGGCATGTTTCTGGCATCCGTCACACTTTCGGATAAAATTTTTAGAGTCCTCATCCATCCGGTTCCAACAATAACCGGCCCTGATGATCTTTCGGACCAGAGCTTCGGCACCGGAGTGGTTGCCGCAGGTTCCTTCGTGCACCTCCCTCATTACATATTCCGTTTCACCGGGCCCCAAATATTTATCCAGTGGGCCGAGAAAGGATCGCCGATACAACTGGCCGTCCACCAAGCAAAATCGAGCTACCTTTGTCCTTAATGACCGTGACTCCTTTGGGTCGTGGTGTGGGAGCTTACCATCACGCAAGTAGTCGATGTACCCGTTGCGCCAATCCCAAGTTAGGCCCATTGTGTTTATCTCTGCGTGTCCGTTTTCTATGGCCGCGCTCGACAGATGCACTGTTGTCCCGGGGGTGATTTCCTCCCCGTCAACCGAGGACCCTAGGTTTGCCAAGGCGTCGGCCTCGCTGTTCTGTTCCCTCGGTATGTGCTGCACGGTCCATTCTCTAAATTGATGAAGTACCACTTGGGTTTTCTCGAGGTACCTCTGCATCGGTTCATCCTTTACCTCGAAGAAGCCGTTCACCTGGTTTGTGACCAAGAGCGAATCGCATTGAGCTTCGATGACTTCGGCTCCCATACTTCGAGCTAACTCCAAACCTGCAATCATAACCTCATACTCGGCTTTATTGTTAGTCAATTTAGCAGTTCTAATGGACTGTCGAATGACATCCCCGGCTGGAGTCCTAAGGACGATTCCCAGCCCGGAACCTTTAAGGTTCGAGGCTCCGTCCGTGTGCAGAGTCCAAATGCCCGTGATCTTTCCCGAGGTCAGCAAAAGTTCTTTTTCGACCTCGGGGACCATGGCTGGGGAAAAGTCTGCTACGAAATCGGCCAAGATTTGGGATTTGATGGCCGTTCGGGGTTTGTACTCGATGTCGTAACCGCTAATTTCTACAGCCCATTTTGTTAACCTACCGGACAGCTCTGGTTTATGCATGACGTTTTTCAAAGGGTAAATGGTCACTACACATATGGGGTGGCATTGAAAATAAGGTTTGAGCTTTCTGGAACCGCTTACCAATGCTAACGCCAATTTTTCTAAGTGAGGGTACCGGGTCTCCGCGTCCCCCAAAATTTTACTCACATAATAGACAGGGAATTGCGTACTTGATTCTTCTCGGACCAAAACTCCACTTACCGCCACTTTGGAGACAGCTAGGTAGAAGAGAAGCAGTTCGTCGGCCTTCGGCGTGTGTAGCAACGGGGGGCTGGACAAGTAACTTTTTAACCCTCGTAGGGCTTCCTGACACTCCGGTGTCCAAACAAAGTCATTCTTTTTCCTGAGCAAGGAGAAGAAATGGTGGCTCTTGTCGGAGGACCTTGATATGAAGCGACTCAGTGCCGCTATTCTCCCGGTGAGCCGTTGCACCCCCTTTATGTTGTTCACAACCACGATGTCCTCGATGGCCTTGATCTTGTCCGGGTTGATTTCAATGCCCCGGTTTGACACCATGAAACCCAGAAATTTACCGGACCCTACCCCGAAGGCACATTTCTCCGGGTTGAGCTTCATGTTGTATCTGCGGAGCACATCGAAGGTTTCCTGCAAATGCTTTAAATGGTCCTCTGTTTCCAGGGACTTAACAACCATATCGTCAACATAAACTTCCATCGTTTTCCCTATTTGTTCTTCGAACATCTCATTAACTAGGCGTTGGTAAGTTGCACCGGCATTTTTTAATCCGAAAGGCATGACGTTATAACAGTAAGTCCCGTAGCGGGTAATGAAGGACGTTTTCTCTTGATCCTCCGGGTGCATTCGGATTTGGTTGTACCTAGAGTAAGCATCGAGAAAACTTAACATTTCATGTCCGGCTGTTGCATCGATCATTCTATCGATGTGAGGCAACGGGAATGAATCCTTCGGGCATGCCTTGTTTAAATCCTTATAATCGACACACATTCGAAATTTATTACCTTTTTTGGGCACCACCACTACGTTAGCGAGCCACTCCGGGTATTTCACCTCCCGGATGGAACCTATTTTTAAAAGCTTGGTTACCTCGTCTTTTACGAAGGCGTGTTTTGGTTCCGCCATGGGCCTTCTTTTTTGCTTTACCGGGGAGTATCTTGTGTCCAAGCTGAGCTTGTGAGACGCTATCTCCGGTGATATACCTGTCATATCTATATGCGACCATGCAAAGCAATCGGCGTTAGCTCGAAGAAATTCAATCAGTTTACGCCTGAGCTCCGGGGTAAGCCCCGTGCCCAGGTATACCTTTCTGTCCGGTAAGTATTCGAACAGGATGACCTGCTCCAGCTCCTCTACGGTCGACTTGGTCCCGCTCGAGTCATCCGGCGTGACAAAAGATCTGGGTACCCCGAAGTCATCCTCTTCATGCACCGGATCTGACCCGGTATTCTTTGATTGCTATTGGGGGGCTTCCCCTCCGGTTACACCTTTTTCTTCGTAACCCGGATCTTTGGGCCGGGGCGCCGACTCTTCTACCGCGAACATTTCCTTTGCTGCGGGTTGCTCACCGCGGATGGTTTTCACCCCCTCCGGGGTGGGGAATTTCAGCAGCTGATGCAGCGTTGAAGGTACTGCCCTCATGCTGTGTATCCAGGGTCTGCCCAATAATGCATTGTACTTCATATCCCCTTCGATCACGTAGAACAAGGTTTGTTGAATGGTGCCTTCGATGTTCACGGGCAATGAGATCTCCCCTCTTGTGGTTTCGCTTGCCATGTTAAACCCGCTGAGTACCCGGGTTGCCGGTACGATCTGATCAAGCAGCCCTAGCTGTTTGATCACTCCCCACCGGATGATGTTGGCTGAGCTACCTGGGTCAATCAAGATACGCTTAACCTTAGTTTTAAAGACAAGTACAGAAATTACCAACGCATCATTGTGCGGTTGAATGATGCCCTGTGCGTCCTCGTCGCTGAAGGAGATAGAACCCTCGGATAAATGATCTCGGGTGCGCTTTTCCCGAACAATGGAAATCTTTGTTCACTTCATTACCAGGCCCCGAGGGGTGTCAATACCCCCCCCACTATCATGTTGATTGTATGCTGGTGTTCAACCGGTTCGACCCTCCGATGAGCTTCCCTTTCCTTGTAGTGGTTTTTGGCTCGCTCGCTTAATAGATCCCGGAGGTGACCGTTTTTTAGTAACCGGGCCACCTCCTCTCTCAACTGCCGGAAATCCTCAGTTTTGTGACCATGGGTTCCGTGATATTCACAGACCATGTTCGGATCCCGTTGCCCCGGATCTGACCTTAGTGGTTTCGGCCATCTCACATCCGGGACGCGGCCGATGGCCGAGACAAGATCCGAGGCACTGACGATGAAGTTGTACTCCGAAATCTTCGGTGGGCCCCTATTGCTGGCAGGGCTCCCGGCATCGCTCCTGAGCGAGAGCCCCCGGCTGTTTGACGGGCGCTCGATCCGCTTGCTACCTCGACCTGAGAAGTGGCTCGGGCCTTCCCTCGATTTTTCCGACCTGAAATTTGGTCTCTCCGAATGGGAGTATGGCCGAAACCTCTCTTTAGATGATTCAGACTTCGTTTCATAACCTTTCCTTGGTTTCTCGAAACTTCTATCCACTTCTATTTTAACTGAGGAGAGCTCGAGCTGATCGTCCTCCACTCGAATCTTCGATTCGTACCGATTGTGGACATCGGCCTACGTTATGGCCTCGTATTCCAGCAAACTTTCTTTTAATTTGGCCGAAGCAGCTGAACTTAGCATGTTGAGCCCCTTCGTGAAAGCTTGTGCGGCCCATTCTTCTGGCACCGGGGGTAGTTCCATCCGTTCCCTCTGGAACAGATGGACGAACTCCCGCAGTAGCTCATCGTCCCTCTAGGTTATTCTGAAGATATCGGCCTTGCGGGCCTGCACCTTTATGGCACCGGCATGCGCCTTTACGAAGGCATCTGCGAGCATTTCGAAAGAAGTGATCGAATGCTCGGGTAGGTGGTCGTACCATGTCAACGCTCCCTTCGACAGAGTTTCGCCAAATTGTTTCAGCAACACCGACTCGATCTCATCTTCCTCCATATCATTGCCCTTTATGGCACAGGTATATGAGGTCACATACTCGTGCGGGTCCGTTGTGCCGTCATACTTCTGTATATCGGGCATTTTAAATCTCTTCGGGATCAGCTTCGGGGCCGCACTTGGTGGGAAAGGTCTTTGAATGTACCTTTTCGAATTCGGCCCTTTCAACAAAGGTGGGGCCCCCGGTATTTGGTCCACCCGAGAATTGTATGTTTCGACCCTCTTTTCGGTCGAATCTACCTGTTTTGCCAAAATTTCGAGCATCTTTAGAACCTCGGTAGAGGAGCCGGCTCCGGAACCGTTGCTCTCAACCATTCGTGTCTCATTTCATTCGATTTCAGCAGTATCCTTTGCCTTTTCCGGCCCCGGTTCACCTTTTCCGCTCTGTAGCCGGGCAATCGCTATTGCTTGCTCGGCAATCGCCGCTCTTTGTTCCTGCAACATTTCAAAGATTAAACGTAAGTTCACACCGTCGTTTGGCGCATCCGGGTTTCCTTGGGCCTGGGTCCGAGACAATGTAGCGGAATTGTGAGTATTTAGAGGATCGGTGGCCGGCAGGGTGGCATTCTCTTGATCCACGGTATTTTGCCGGTCGAGTCCCTCCCTTGAATCGACGGGGTTCGGGTCAGCGGGGTTTGGCAATCTCCGTAATCCGCTGCCTGCGTTTTCCGCCACAATTTCGGTATTGTTGACATGACCGGATTGCTCGGCGTCGGCCATTTAGTCTGTTTTCATAGAGACGGGCAGGGGCGTTTTTGATTTTGATGAATGTGATATAAGTCAAGATCGAAGGCCACTATTATCCTAGCCCCACGGTGGGCGTCAAACTGTTTACCCCGAAATCGGATAATCAATTGAATTTGTAAGCGGGTATAGGATATGTGCTTGGATCTTAATATATATATGAGATAGAGGAAATGTATATGCAAGAGTTCTTTAATGAAATGACCAATGATGGCGATTTTCTTACGAACACAAGTGCTTATGAACAATGTAGAATACTCGATGGATTAAATACACTACAAACGTGAACAAAACGGTCGTGGCCGGATCAGAAATTGAAGGAAAGATTGTATATATGGGCTATTCTATTACAAGTGTTCTTGGAGAAATGTAGGAACCAACCCCCTTAAGGGAGGAGAACATGCTCTATTTATAGTGCCACACTTCTGGATCTCACACAAATGAAGACTAATAAAATAATCATGACAAGGACAGCCCTGCATGGATTTGGTGGGATTGGACTGACGGCGCCGTCTGACACACGCATGGTAGGTAGTTGACTATGGCAGCACGCTACTGGTGCGGGGCCGCATGCGACGGTTATGCGGACCAACGGCCACTCGGTCCAACGGCTATTCGGGACAACGGCCATAGACGCTCGGATCAGCGGACTTGGCCGTTTCGATAACGGAGAAGACAGACTCGTTTAGCTCCGGTACAGACGCCTTCCCCGGAAAGGACCGGATAGCATCCGGTACGTTCTCGCTCCTTTCCTATCACCGGTTTACCTGGCCACCGGTCTGGTTCATATCCGGTTTTCACCGTATACAAGAAGGAACAGTGACAATGTCGCTTTTTGCTGCTGCCATGACAGTGCCGACGAGAAAGAAAGAAGAGCAGTGAACTCGGAAAGGAAATAGTTTTAGAGTGAGGAAATAATCTTAGTTATAGTACAATTAAGATTCAAATTACCTTTAATACTCTCTCCGTCCCAATTTAAGTGTCTTAGTTTAATTAGGTACAAAGTTTAAGAAATAAATAGAGACTTTTAAATCGGGTGGTCCTAAATTAAAGATGTGTATAATGTACTAAAATGTCTTTTAAATCTTTTGGCGATAAACTTGTCACGTAAGATGTTTGAATTGTCAACTTACTAAATATAAAAAGGGGCATTCTTTTTGGGATAGACCAAAAAGGAAAGTAAGACACTTTAATTGGGACGAGGGGTATTTTTTTAACATCTAATTATAATTTTAAAAAATAATGTGATTACCTTTAAAATTACCTGATGGTGTAAAAATTCTTCTACACTGACGGTGCTCTTTCTCTTTCTCTCTCTCTCTCTCTCTCTCTATATATATATAAAAGCACATTGGCCCGGTGATGTGACACTCTTAAAAATCAAGAAACCTATTTATCTATTTTCTCCTTTTTTTTTTTTTTTTTTTTTTTTTTTACTTTTCTCCCATTTAATTGATTTATCATATTAAAATAAAATCCCACCAGTCACTATTGGAAAAAAAAAACACTCCAGAAAACTTTTCGGACGTTTATGGCGGTAATTAAAGTAGTCAGTTAAATATAACTAAACCGTAAGATTAAGAGAGATTTGATAGGATGTTGATTAAGAGAGATTTAAGGCGGATTTACGAAGAAGATGAAGCGGAACAGAAGTAAGGTTTGAAATAATAGGATATCAATAATCATACATACTTACTGTATATTTATATTCCTGCAAATTCCGATCGGTAACGGACTCCTCCGTCCACAATTTTTTATACACACATTGTTTACACACTTCAAACATCTTTTCAAACATTCAATTTTTTTAACCAAATACTAACCTTATTTCTACTACCTTTATTTGATGTGCACCACATAGCAGATAACTGAGGAAAATGTTTCAGGCTGAACTCTTTAAATAAGGAAATTATTAAATGTTTGGTTTTATTTAGTGTATTGTCTTTTACTTTTCGACTACAAAAGTGTGTAGATTCATACTAATTACTTACTCATTGACTTTCGTGATCTGTTCATTTTTCTTTCTTCTTTCTTTTGCTTTTAACATCAGGTTTTGGAGAAGAGGAGACCAAGCATGTCGCTGTGACGTTTGCTAAAGACATCACCAATTCAGAATGAGAGGAAAGTGAAGAAGAAGTGCATGACGAGGTTGAACAAAATAATTTGAACTATATCTACTTTGTTTGTTTGTTTCTTTTTTGGGTAAAAACAAGTTGTTAAGTTGATAACTTCATTGCTGGGGTTGCAGGGGCTTTAAAGAAGGGTAAGTTATTCCTTTATTTTATGAATACTAGCTAATTTAAAGAAGGGTAAGTTATTCCTTTATTTTATGAATACTAGCTAATTTAAAGAAGGGTAAGTTATTCCTTTATTTTATGAATACTAGCTAATTTCTAAAAGTTCAAAAAGTCGGACCAATAATCTTTAAATTGTAATCTGAGATATTTGAATTTAGTTCTCGTGTCTAAGAATATTGGGAAAAAAGAGTATATTTATACACGTCACTGAGTTATTTCCGTGGTGTATTTATATCAGAGTTATTTTCTTTGTTTTTCTAATTAATTTCGTATGAATATAGCCCTTTTAGATTGCCTTATATGTTGGTCAAATCAACTTATAAGTCATTTTTTAACTTATTTGAGTGTTTGGTAAAATAGAAAATAACTTAAATTAAGTTAAAAAGTGTTTAAATTAAGTCAAAACCAAGAAGTTGCTCAACCCCATTTTTTTTTTTTTTTGGCTTAAAAGCCATTTTAGTTTGACCAATAACTTTACCCTTTTATCGCTTATATTTTTTTTGTTAATCCCAATACTACCCTTACTTGATATTAACCCTTTAAGCATTTTTATCCAAACACCTTATTTATAAAATAACTTTCAGCACTTAAAAAACACTTTAAGCACTTATGCTTATAAGCCACTTTTTTTCAGCTAATCCAAAAGAGTATATTTACAAACGTCATTGAGTTATTTCAGTGGTGTATTTATATCAGAGTTATTTTCATTGTTTTTCTAATTAATTTCGTATGAATATATCTTATATCTCTAATGCGGACCAAACTCTTTTTGTTGGCATATTCTATATCTAACTCAAGATAGCTATTTGTAAATATTTTAGTCTTAATACTTACTGGGACGGCAGCGTGCGGCCTTTCAAATTGAAGATTTTATATAAGATAATGGTTAAGTATGTAATTTTCTTTGGGAGACATTATTGCTGTAGAGAAGGTCATTGATTAAATAGGAAAACCAAAGGTCAACAACTCTTGGGGAAGATACTTTTGAAGATATTTAACAAGCAATGTCTGGTAATTTTGTCTTCCTGTTTTTAACGTTTCTATCTTTTTTTCGGTGTTAGTGTTATTTCAATTTGATCACTTATATTTATTCCTCTATCGGTATAAAATTACAAAAATGCATATAGTGCATTTATTTGAATTTGTTGACACATTTTTTTAAAAATATGTAGTTTTCCTTATAAGATTTGATTTTTAAAAGAAACTGTATTTATGCCCTATATTATATATCCATTCTTTTAGTTTTGGTATTGTTTATATATATATATAGATATATTGACTAAATTTATAAAAAGATATTCGCGCGGGCAATTTAACTAGAATATATATATATATATATATATATATATATATATATATATATATATATATATATATATATATATATATATATATATACACACACACTATACTATAGAAGGAACTCCATAACTTAAAAGTTAAATTACTTAAATGCCCTTCTTATTATTTACGTAAATATTCTACTTTGTTTTTTTCTTAAAAAAAGAAAAGAAAACAAACCTACTAAATAAATCCAAACCTACAGCCGTTTTTGAAGAGATGCCTTACTTCTAACTTCCTTTTGCGAATAGTTGTTATTGGATTAACCGAGCTGTTCTGCTCTCTATGCTACGAAGAGAAACAAAGAAACAAAACGGTTCTAAATATATTCTTTGTTATTGTGTTCTGAATTCACACGAATCGATGACCATACCATCTGGACACCAATGATTTCGAGCATCCACATAGAATAGAGCATGAAACTCAACTGTACACCATCAAATTTCAATTTTGCCAAGCCAAGAAATCTTCTTCAACCACACGTTCAGGTACATTAACTATTGAATTACCCCTTATCTAAAACTATAATTACTCCAAATTAAAAGTTACTCCCTCCCATTAAAAAAGAGTGTCCACTTAGCGTTAAGACAACAAATCTTGCACAGGTATCCTTTTCAACGCCGAATTGCTCAGGATCGCATCTCATTGTTTTTCTAGCTACGTGAGGAAATACAATTACTCAAATAACATTAGAAATCATTAGCTCAGAATTTGATTCTTTCAGAAAGAGTTTATAAATTTCACACAGTCAATGGAGGATACTTTTAAAAGTCATTTCTAACATATTTTCTTCTGATATTTATAAAACGGATACTTAGTGGTCAAAGATATATAGAGAAACAGAAAGGAGAAAAATATAATGAAAACAAAATGTAGCAGCTAATTAACGTTGAAGGTTCACAATCAGTGTATAGCTTGAGTTCCGCCAAGAGAGGCAGTTGCGGATGTAGAGCATAGTGTATGAGTTCACAGGTAATGCACGAGCTTTTGCATAAATCCTGTATTTCTATTAAGAAATTCATAAAATTACATAAATATGTATCAATGAATTAATCTAGTTATTATTGTATATTAATTTGAGGTTACTAGAACAACCCATAAAACTTCAAATCTCGGATCGCCTCTGATTAGAAAAAAGAGCATTTCTGATTAAGTGCAGTTCCTTAAGGACATTGGCAATGTCCTTGCGTTCTTCTGCCAACTCCATTGAGCAAGCAATCCCAATTCGTAACACTGAACACAGGCACTCCTCAATTACTTTTTCACTGCAATTAATGGGCACACCATCCTTATATTCAAGGCAGAGAAGTAGTGTAGGATCACAAACATTCATTACTTGTTCAGGTACTGCCATCTTCACAAAATCATGAAGGTTCAGACCATCCTTGAATATTTCATCTGTGGGGCTCTTTCCCATGAATGTTTCCAACAATAGAATTCCATAGCTGTACACGTCACCATAGGTCGACGACTTACTCCCTGTCGCATATTCTGCATGATACATATTGGCTAATTAATTTATACTTATCAAATAGAAAATCTTCTTATGTATGAGAAAAAAAATCGGCCCTGAACCTTTCCCAGCAAAAAAAAAAAAAAAAAAGCGTGTGCGTGTGCGTGCGTGTGAGTGCTTTTTGTTGTTGTTGTGGTCAATTACAAAATATGTTGAGTAATCCCAACAATTAAACTAAAGATAAAACCAAAACAAAAACAAAAACAAAAACAAAGCATTGAGAGATGGTTTAAAAGATATGAATACTATATTGAGATCTTAAAATAAAGATGTCTATAATATATCGAAATGTCCTTTGCATCTTGTGCTATTTGAGAAACGTGTTAGAACTAAAGAGTTACTAAAGATAAAAAGAGATATTTTTAACGGATCATTTTTCAAAGAAAAAAGTAAGATATTTTGCATATCATCAGTGTTTAAAACTCAAACTAGCTCATAAAAAATAAGTGTTAAGAAGTGTGTTACCCGGCGGTATATATCCAAGCGTCCCTTTTACTGTACTTGAGCTGCTCTGGATTGAGGTGAGTACATGTGTGGCATCAGCTTGCATAAACCTTTCCAATCCAAAATCACCTAAATGAGCAACAAATTCTTCATCCAAAAGCACATTACTTGGTTTGAGATCGCAATGTATCAATGGCATTCCAGATTGATTGTGAAGATAATCCAATGCACTAGCTACATCAATTGCAATATCCAGCCTTTGTCTAATGTTTAAACTTCTTCTAGGCTGCATATTATTCTCCTCATGACCAATAGTACTCCGACAACTTTGGTGCAACCAATTGTGCAAATTACCGTTGGTCATGAACTCGTAAATTACGGCCTTAAAATCATGACCTTGGTGGTCAATACTTGAACAACAAGTTAAAAGCTTTACCAAGTTTCGATGCCTAATATGCCTCAATGCTTCACACTCAGCAACAAAGGACTTGCTAGCTCCTTTCACTTGAAGTTTCAGTACCTTTACAGCAATCTGCATAATCCCAACAACTGATTCATCCAAAATGCCTTTGTATACAGAGCTAAAGTTTCCTGAACCAATCAAATTCTCCGCGGAGAAGCCATTCGTTGCTCTGTGAAGTCGTTGGTAAGTCACTCTAGGGATTATTGTGTCCATAGTTGTCGAACTCTGATGATCCGATCTCTTTTTACTACGCCGCAAAAGGAGTGCCACCACTATGACACCCACGACACCTCCAACAATTAGTAATATGATTAAAATCATTTTTCGAGATGGTTTGCCATAATTAGGATCATTTTCAGAGCATTTTCGTAATTGTAACTCCGGAATACCTCCGCAAAGCTTACTATTCCCGGTAATTGAGACTGCACTTTTATTTTTGAAAACTCCATCCGATGGTAACTCGCCCTCCAAATCATTATAGGACAAATTCAAGAATTTCAGGGATCTGAGACTAACAAAATTCGGGTATCTTACTCACAAATTTATTGTGTGAAAGATCTACGAATTCAAGACTTGTCAAAGAACTTAAAAATGGAGAGATAGCTCCTTGGAGATCGTTATGATTGACGTAGAGCTCTTTTAAGCTTGTCAATGTTTTGAAGCTGCTTGGTATTTCACCTGATAAATTATTGTTGGAAAGGCGCAAATAGACCAAGTTTTTCAAGCGAATAATGTTGTTTAGAGAACCCGTGATGTGGTTGCTTGAGAGGTCTAGTTGGAAAAGTGCCTCAGGGAGCTGCCAAATTTCTTTTGGTATGTCGCCACTAAGATGATTCCTGCTGAGATTCAGGAGTAACAGAGACTTGATCTTTCCAAGACTAGATGGAATAGAACCATGTAAATTATTTGCTCCAAGGTTGAGTTTAGTCAGCATTGTCAAATTTCCTAAACAAGATGGAATTTTCCCTGACAATTGGTTCTCATTGAGGTACAACTCAATTAGTACCTCAAGTTTTCCAATAGAATCAGGAATTTCCCCAGTGAGATGATTTTTCCACAAAGAGAGTTCCTGCAAGCTGTGAAGTTGCGAAATCTCTACAGGAATGGTTCCATGGATAAGATTTCTTGACATGGTTAAGTACTGAAGGCTGGACATATTGCCAAAGTATCGCGGAATAACTCCTCCAAATCGATTGTCATCGAGCTGGAGAAGTTGCAGGGCAGAACAATTTTGCAAGGAAGACATGAAAAGCAAGTCATCTAACTTGCCATTTCCAAGATAATTTTCCTCAAGTCCTAGCCAGTACAAATATTTGGAACTTCCAAAGCTAGGTACCTCTCCGCTGAACCAGTTGGTGTCGACAGCAAAAAGTTGAAGATTTGTCAGGTTTAATACTGATGCAGGAAGCTTTCCAGTTAATTGATTTGCCCCCAAATTAAAAACCTCTAGTCTTGGAAGTGTGAAGCCCATGCTTGACGGAAGGCGCCCTTGAAGTTGATTGATTGATAACTCAAGATTGCGCAATGATGACAAGTTGAAAATTGATGCAGGGATGACTCCAGAGAGATTATTTTGGGCAAGTTCAAGGACCTCTAAATTTCCTAAGTTTCCAAGAAAATCAGGCATGGTTCCATGGAAATTATTTGCTAATAGGCTGATCGCTCGAATTGAAGACAAGTTGCCAAAACAAGATGGGATCTCTCCAGACAAATTGTTGAAGAAAACATGCATCTCCTCAAGCTTATTCAGTGAAGCAAACTCCACCGGAATGTTGCCCTTTAGTTTATTCCTGGCCAAATGAAGCATAGTCAGTTTTAAGCAACACGAAATATCTCCCCAGAAAATGAGTTATTTCTTAGAACTAATGTTTGCAATCTTGATAGTTTGCCTATCTCTTGGGGAATTTGTCCGGTAAAGCTATTGTTGTCAAGCCGGAGTTGGCACAGAAAACTTAGATTACCCACTGCAGGGGACAATGTACCAACCAATCTGCTAGGCCGTAGGTCTATTGTGATGACTCGCTGGTCATGTTTGTGACCACAAGTTATACCTATCCAATTGCAGAAATGGACTGATTCGTTCCATGAAAATGTAATGCTTAGTGGGTCGGAGACAATTCCTTTCTTGAAGGAAAGTAATGTCAATTGATCTGTATCATTTCCAAGAAGTACTTTCGACGATGAAATTAGGTGAGTATAGTGGAGTAGTATGGAGGAGGAGAGGAGGAGGATATAGTAGCAAACCCAGTGCAAAATGGCAGAATCCATTATTCTAGCCAGTGGATGGTGAGATTAATTGTAATGGACTTAAAGGAAATGTGATTTTTGGTTCGTGTGAAGATGGGTTATAAGAATTTCTTGAGTTTCTTTATGTAGTAAGAGTAGTTGATTATTCCTCCAATTTATAGCAATCGAGTTCTTCTTTAGTACAGTATATTGTTATTTCAGTCTATTTTTTTTTTCTAATGTGTTATCCATTTTTCCAGAGATTGAATACAAAGAATTAAGTAGACAACTACTCGATCTATAACAAATCGTACAAACTACTTTGTAATTAAGACTAGTATACCTATACAGCGAATTGCAAAAACCTCGCTGCTAAGGCGTATCGAAAATTTTGAGTTTATAGATTTTGGATTATAGAAAAGGCAGCTAGTACTGTATAAATTTATTTATACATATTCAGTGAATTTCTAAACACAAATACAAACTTTAGCCAAATTAAAGTTATTGGATTGTACTGAGTACTGACCCATTGCTAGAAGTTGCCTGACTGCCTCGCCTCTAGACAAATGTGGAAAGGTGTCTATGTCAAAGAAGAGTCTTTAAACGTGCTTCTTGGTTATATTTGCCGTAGTCCATCAATTGACTGGAATTAATTGTTTCATTTGCGGTAATCTCCTGTCCAATCTGTTAGTTTTCTTTTCTTTTGCCACGGAAGTTTCAAGGGGTCACAGTACTCAAATGAGTCCTAGGGCTGGGCATAAAACACCGAAAACCGAATTACGAACCGAACCGGGGATTTCGATATTTCGATATTCGGTATTTCGATAATAAAATTAAAAAAAAATCGGTATGAAGTAATTATAGGTTCGGTAACTCAGTATTTACCGAATACCGAAATAGTTATTAAAAGAGGGCCATTAAATTAATAGTTCAGTCCATCAGCCCATGCATCAATAGCAAGTTTGCAACAATACCCATCAGTTTAGACCATATTGTGGAAATCTGACCCACGTTAAATTTATGATTTTTATACTTTCCAAGTAGAAATTAGATAAGCGGATGGATTCTAATATTCAATAGTCATATAACAATAGCAATATGCATTCTAATCATAAGATTTTGCTCAAATCTTGAAAGTTAAATCCCCAAATCAACTGTCACTATTAATCACATATATTCATTCAAAATGCACAAATCTGGGTATCCAAATTTACAGCTAAAAAAAATTAAGAAACCCTGAATCTGTGCTTGTAATACAGTGAACTCGACTTAATATGGTATTATCAAATATCGTGCCGAACCGAAATTTGATTTACTGAATTACCGAACCGAAGTTTGAAAATTCGGTATTTGGTATCTACTTTCAATTACCGATTACCTAATTACCAAACCTGAACTTTGAAAATACCGAACGCCCACCCCTACAAATGACCACTGCTGTTTACAATTGGATGGATCCTGGGATGGTTCTTATTACGTACAATTCAAAATATGGTCATTTTGATTATAAAACCACTTCAAATTAGAATTTCTCGGCACTGCCATTTCGTTGGTCTTGCTCTTTTTTCCTCACGCTTCACATTTAGTTTTGTCAGTTTCCGTTAATTATTTTCGGTATAATGTGATCATGCCGATCTTTTTCATTTGCTCCACGCGTAATTACCTTGTACACGTTATGAGAAAGTGATAGTTGAGACAAAAGTCTTCGTCAACTTAAGTTTAATTTCCTAGCTTGTAGTTCATGTATTCATGCACCATCCTCCAGTTAACTATTATGAGAAAGTGATAGTAATTGAAAGACATTTTCTTTTCCATGTCTAGATATGAAGTCTTCGTCAATATGAGTTTTTAGTAATTCATATTTATGATCTGTCTGCATTAGTACTGTTTTGGAATTGTGGTCACAAGTCAGTCGTACCTAGTTAGTTGCAGAAATTTTATTTCGTACCGAAGAAAATATCTTTGGTAGAAACTGTTTTTGTTGCAAAATTGTTATTGGGTTGGGTCCACCTATAAGGGGTGCTAACTAGCCCGTTAACCCATTAGCTAGTCCTCCTCCTGAAAACCCCATTACTAGCCTTTAAAGACACCACTATGAGTGTAAGAAAAAAGATGATCTTCTACAATAGAAAACAGCTTGGGTTAGGGTAAATTCTATGCATCATCATTTAGAGAGATATCTAGGTCGTAGATAAAGGGAGTTCATCCGCTTTGTGGCGATTCCCAACAATCGGTGACACGAGTCATAGTTCCTAAAGATCCGCTTCCGCTACGAAGAAACCCATAAATCTCCTAGCTAGTATTTACGCTCCAAAATACTACATTGGCATTAGATCCATAGGCTCATGTTCCGATTAGAGACATGATCGTAAGCAATACATGAAAATTAGGGTTTTTATGAATAATCCCGAATCTTAATTGCATTATTTCACGTCTGTAAATGCCTAGTTTTTGCATGAAACCTTAAGGCTTTTATAGATCTCTTCGAGAGCTTTCCATCGATATGTGGATCATATTTTTTGGCCTTGTAGTTTGAGATATTAAATTTTGAAATTTTAGGTTTTAATTATCACGAATTTAACCCCAAAAATTCAATAATCCCAGTTTCATGCAATTTTTGTGCGAATTGACTTAGGTAATATGCTACCCATATGTTTTTTTTAGCAAAATCATATAATCAATTGTGATTTTCATCGAAAAGTTGGATAGGATTTGAAGGAAAATCCACTAGGGTTTGTTTAGAACAAAACCCATCAAGTTTTGATCATATGGATCAATCTCTGGACTGTTTTACTTAGATTTGCCAGAAAACAGCAGATCCGTCGGAGAAGAAAAAACAACTCATTTTTTTCCAATTTGGCACCTTATTTGACGATTTTTCTAGCAGTTGATGCTTGAAATCAATCCTAAAATACGTTCCGGACAAAACTTTGTGTTTTAATGTAATCACAATAGCCAAAATGTGAAGAAAAACGCGACTGGGTAGTTTTGACCCATTCTAGCAAAATGGGTGGAGTTAGCTGAATAGGATGACCAGTTTTGTTTGCTAGTGAAGCCCACTCTCGGTTGAAACATATTTCTAGAGATTGCGGTTTACGCAGAACTTCGATTTCAATAATTCATTTTTTGTTTTGCTCGAAATTAAATTTATGATTTTTTCATATTTTTTAAATAATTTTTAGACACTGGAATTATTTTTTTCCCGTAATTAATACCGTTCTGAAATTGTTAATTTCGTATTAATTAATTTATGTTGTATTTTTCAAAAATAAAAATATGAAAATCTGTATATGATGCGTAGAACATGTCTAACTCTACCTAAAAGTTTATGGAAAATAATTTTTTTATTTTTAAATGAAATTAGGTATAAATATTGATTTTCTCCTCAATTCGTTCTAGGAAACATATGAAAATTAATTTTTCAGATATAATTAAATTATTCGTTTGATATATAAGTGTATCTAGAATAAGATCTGAATTTTTCTATTTGGTGTGTATATTTTTTGGGCATATACCACTTATTTAATTAAGAAATAAAATATTTATTGAAATATTTGGTGACTTAGTTTGAGTTGATATGGTTATTTTATGTTTAACATCTATCCTTAGACGATGATTGAAAACGTAGTGAACTTTCGACTCTAGGATTCATGGTTATGTTTAATAGCCCTGTCAATTGCTAAAGTTACATTTATGTGTATGCGAAAACATTAAACATGTGTGCTTTTATGTTAATTGTGAAACTTTATGTTTACAAATATGTAGAAGTTCCATAATTACCATGTCTACTGCTTTAGAATATTGTTGTAGAGCTTATCAGAAGTGAAAAGCGAAGTGAAAAGCTCACCTCAAAAATTATAAAATTTTAAACTGTAATATGTGCTGGAAGACCTTTTTTTTTTTTGTTTTTTTTTTTTTTTTTGTAAATAATGTCATGGATGAAGCTTATGATGCTTGAAAAATATTTCCTAGCTCGCATTATGTTGCGAAGCTGTGAAGATGTCACAGGGAATTTTACCCATAAGGTTACCAAAATTATGTGCGGTGCTCTTGAATCCAAGTTTGGTAGCACTACGGTTACCAGACTTAAGGTCATAAGTTGACTAATGAGCACCAAGTTCAAGCAGTTATCTGTTTTCTTCCCCAAATTAGGAGCATATGAAGATGCCCCTGACTTATGATGTGAAACAGCACCTGAGTTAGAAGAAGAGCGGCATGAGGCTGCAAAATAAGGTGCAAAATTGCACAAAATAATTTCTAACTCAATAAATGATTTTAAATGTAAAATTAGAGGAAATTGGAAAGTTAAGGTTCAACCAAATAAGAATCCTAAAATGATAACTAACACGACGATAGAAAGAAAAAAAAATATTGACTAAACTGAAATGCTTCAGTTGTGATCAAAAGGATCACCATGCTAGTGATTGAACTGAGCTAATAAAGCACTTCATAATTAGTCTAGAAAGTTACTTTGTGTTCCTTACGCTAGTAATATATGTGTTGCTAGCTGCGTTTTTTTTTTTTTTCATTCTTTCTGAGACTAGTCTTTTATCGTAATTGACATAGAAGCCATATACCACATTCTGAGGGAATGAAGCCTCTGTGAACTTCCAACGGATCCCACACATGCAATGTGGATATATGTAGGAAACGACATTAAGGTTGTTAATAAGATTGTATCATGTGAATTAGTTTTACATGAAAATGAGATTTTATCCTACATAACACTTTTAGTTGTTTCTTATACTTTTAGGGATATTATTTTCTGTTGGTATATTATATTTAGGTTTCAATTGGAATTTTCATGGCATTTAGGCATAAGAACACTTATTTTGGTTCTGGTTTCAAAAATGATTTTATTTATAATGGATTTTGGATATTAGTTCCTTTAATCCAATTATTAGCTTCCCCAATTTCCTTATTGCATAATCACAAGGATGATGTGAAATTTTACATGCTAGACTTGGTTATATGGGCCTATGACATGTGGGTAATTCCACTTGTAAATGCTATCTAGTTCAAAAAAGCTAATAGAAAATCATTTAATAACACCACCATGACTGATTTTTCATTGCATGGATTTATTCTGAAGTTGTATTTCCATGAATGCGAAAATGTGACAAAGAGCTTCTAATTTCATCATATTGATTGATAAAATTACTTGTTTTGGTGATGTCCATTTGATGTCACTTATCCATTTGATGTCACTTACTCTAAGGCAACGATTTGTTTTAAGAAGTATGTGAAAAAAAATTTGGAAATCAATTGGACAAATTAATAAAAATATGGAGAACCAGTTAATCGAGGCCATGAATACGTCTTGGTCCCATTAAGTGAGTTTTTGCTGATGAAAGTGGAATTGTTAATAAGTTGACTATTCCAATATTTCACAATAAAAGGTATTGTGGAAAACATAACTAGAATGCTCCTTGAAATGATTAGATCAATGATGGCGCAAGTAAGTTACATGTTTCCAATTGGAGATGTGTTCCACTAATTTGTTGCTTGCGTTCTTAATCTTGTGCCAATGGAATCAGTTACATCTACACCATATGAGTTATGGAGTAACATATATCTCATGTATTTTGTGAGACCTCTGTGATGCACAACTTAATTATGTACATAATTTTTCTTATGGCATATTGGGCTAAAGAGGAAGCAAAAGTGTCTATATGAGATACTATAAATTACGTGTTTTTGAAGCTACATCACAGTGGGAGGGTAACTGAATTCGACTCAAGAAGTTTCACATCTATCCAAGGAGGGCGAGATAGGTTTTGGCTTAACTACTCAACCTAAGGACCGAGATCAAATAGGATCCCTTCATCTGAGTTGGAGATTTTTAAGTGATGATGAATTAATTTATCATTTAGATCAACCTTCATCATCGGATGCGAATGAGAATGATCCTTCTCTGAGTGGGAGCGATAATAATCTTCTTATTTCAAATGGGAGTGAGATGAATCTTGTTCCAAGTGGGAGCTAGATGAATATTTCGGGTCCAAGTAGGAGCAAAATTAATCCAAACAGGATTAATATGAGATTATATGAATCTCAATCAAGATATAGTGCTCCTACAAGATGGAAATGAGCGAAGAATTAGCTCTTTTATTCCCTTCAAAGAATAAAATGAATAAATGCAATGGAAGAATACACAGAGTGTAGGAGAATCAACCAAGTTTAGGAACTTGTTGATCTCCCGAAAGAACACAAAACTATTGAAACCAAATGGGTTTCCAAAGATAAACACAAGACTTGTAGCACAGTTGAGACATATGGCTCGACTTGTTGCTAAGGTGTATACGTAATAGGAGTGATTGACTATGACAAGTCTTTCTCGCTTGTTATATGGATTCACCTCTATGAGCTTAATTCTGACTACTACTGCTAGCTTAGATCTATAATGGCATCAAATGGATGTAAAGACTGTCTTCTCTCGATAGAGAACTAAGTGAATAATTAATTTGGAATAACTTAAGGGTTTCATCCAAAAGGCCACAAACATATCGTTTGTAGACTTTTGTAGCCTTGTTATGCCACAAACAATCTTCAAGGTAGTGGTATATACGTTTTCTTAGTGTGGTCAATTCTATTGACTTCAGAATGATTCACAAGGGATCATTACGTTTATACCAAAAGATCTGAGAGCAATTTTACACTTATGTCATTTTGTGTTGATGACATATTGATAGCTAAAAAATAATTTGAATTATATAAAAAAGGCAAAATCCTTGTTATCATCTCACTTGGAGATGAAAGATATGGGTAAAGATGCATATATTCTTGAAATAAAGATTTTGAGAAAATGATTAAAGAAATTATTCTCTAAATGATTGAACTTCCTAAATTGTGACCGTATCAAAACTCTAATGAAGAAAGACAATGCCTTGTATGCTAGACTGTGTTCTAAGACTCCAAAATAAGATGAACAAATAAGTAAAGTTTCTTATGGTATTTACAGTTGGTAGTCGTATGAAAAATATGTTTGCTAGACTTGATATCTGTTTCTCAATTGGCTTGCAGACAAATATAAAACCAACTTAAATCCAGTATATTGAAAATACAGTTAAAACAAATCATGAGGTACCATATGGGAACTTTTGTTTATGCGTTTTGCCATAAGGCATGACATGGAATTGAGGGGATACATTGATGTTAATTGTAGAAGAGAGTAGGTCCACCTCAGAATGTGTTCTATGCTCAATAATAATGACATATTGTAGACAATGATAACAATCACATGTAGCTTTATTCATGATGAGAGTTGAGCTTGTGGTCTCACCTCAGCAGCGCAATAGGTTGTTTAGTTAAAAAGGTTCTTGAATCATATGCTGATGCTGCAATTAGTATTGAACTAATGACAGTCTTTGTGACCGTCAAGCTACTATTTTGAGCACCAAGAATCCTAAATATCATCGTAAAGCTAAACACATTGACATTAAACTTAATTTTGTGATGACATGATTGCACGCAAAGAACTGAACATAAAGTATATCTGCACAAATGGTTGCAGATCCATTGACTCAGTTGGATCCTAGAGATACATGTTTTTATTCATGTAAGATCTCAAGGACTGTGTGGGCTTTAAAATAGAGTCATTGGTTTTTTATATTTTTTCCCGACGTTCATGTTTACTGTTTTCTTAAAAATCAAATAAGTTTGATTTGCATACACTTATTATTTGAATGTTTGTGTACATTCTTACTGTGAATGTTTATTGTACATTCATATTATGAAATGCTTTTGGTTCATTCTTTGATATTATTGAAAAGTGTGTCGAATAGACAGAGGTCAACCTTGTCACATAGGTGACCGCCTCCATCAATTTAGTGTTGATGGGAGATGAGACCAGATCTTAAGCAAATAATCATAAGGATAATTTGAGAGCACGTGGCTTAACGATCTTTAGCGTCGCACAAGTAATGACAAAAGGTTATTACAGTGGTTTAATGGTGGAAATGAGCTTCACCTAGTCTACTTCGAGAGGCCAGATATCAGTTCATGTTTATTGATTAGATCAAGGAACTCAGTTCAGATGCATATGGTGTCTGAATATCATACGTACAGTATTATCTTATGCGATAAAGACATACGCTCCATGGGAAAAGAGAAAATGTTGTAGCACATGTTTCATAAGTTATGTGCAAATGTCGACCAAAAGGGCTAACTTAAGTTTTATCTTAACTTATTGTTGTGTGAGACCTTATTGAGTACCCTTGTGACTCCGATCAGTGGCTTGAAGCCTGGTTCGATGTTCGCTATCTTAGCATGCTACGAAATGACCATGAGAGATTCGGTTTGGCGGAGCATGGCTGGAAAAGAGAGTTGGATACAAGTTGAGAGACTCATGAGAAGAAGAAGATTATTAACGAAATCTCATTTAGTTTGTGTTTGTTGGTTCCGGTTATGACTTATGGGCCATAATTGTGAACACAAGAACTTTGATACATGAGATCAAAGTGTGATGGATCTATGTGATTCGAATGATCTAGGGCACTGAGCATACTTCTTATGATCTACTTGATGATTTTTATGACGACGATGAGAGGCTATATACAATCAGACCTCTCTATAACGGCACCCGCATATAACAACACCTCTCTATAACAGCTAAGATTTTTTGAAACCGATTTTTTATGTTATATTTTACTTCTCTATAACAACATTTCACCTATAACAGCAACAACCAACTTTATAGCAGTACGTTCTTTGTAAAATTATCCCCCATATAACAGTTATCTTCTTTTTTTGGTAATATAATAATTAACCATCTTTATAAAAATAGAATATCTATGATTACCAATAATAAGAGTAGAAATTTTGACCAAATATTTGATCATTTAATACACTATTTATGACAAAAAAAATCATATGAATATATATATATATATATATATATATATATATCATCATTAAACGATTTTCCTCCGTTATACAAAGTGTAATTAAGCTTAGAATTTGACAATTAAAAATGAAAAATTGATTTTATGCATATTTTTTGCCTATAATAGCGAAGTATTATTTAAATGTTAATGCTGTTATAGGTGTATAACAGTCATTCTCTATCACAGCTGAAAAATTTTGGACCAACCATGCTGTTATAGAGAGGATTGACTGTATTCCTAATAGATTTATAGCAAAGTGCTCTCATAGTATGCCGGTTGCAAGGCCTATTTATCCTGTATGAAATGAAGCAAGAGAATTTCAAGGAGAATATGTTTTTCTTAGCTTAGTGAAGCATAAGCACTCCTTATGTGTGAGTGAGAGATGTTGAAAAGTTTATATTGGGCCGGATCCACCCATAAGAGGTGCTAAGTAGCCCGTTAACTCATTAGCCACTCCTCTTCCTAAACTCTATTACTAGCCTATAAATACACCATTATGGGTGTAAGAAAAAAGATGATTATCCATTATAGAAAATGGCTAGGGTTAGGGTAAAATCTATGTATCATCTGTTAGAGAGATATCTAAGTAGTGGACAAAGGGAGTCCATCCACTTTGTGATGATTCCCAATGATCAGTGACACAATTCGTGGTTGCTTCAGATCCGCTTCCTCTATGGAGAAACTCATAAGTATCCTAACTAGTATTTACTCTTCAACATACTACAATTTTAATTTACCATAAAGTTAAAAAGTTTTTTGAATAACTTTCCTGGATTTAGTTGGATATAGAGTAAGGAGCAAATGAAATCATTTAGTGTAAAATAGAATATGAAGATTGGTTTAAGTTTGGTGCACCATCGGTGTATTATTTTTTTACACCATTATGTAACAACAACCTGTTAGAGCAGGTTACCCACTTACTATTTTTTTTTTCATTTGTAAATGTCACGACCAAAATAGGAGGGACATGACTGGTATCCGGGCCCTACCTGCTGAGCACCGTTAAACGTGCTTTCTTGTCATAATCATAAATAAGAGTGGACCTAGGGATTACTAAATTAAAATTGCTAAATCATATAAGAGACATGCTAAAAAAGGTAAGAGCCCAAGAAGACATACTATACAACTATGCTGACTATGCAATTCGACTAGGGCATCACGAAAAACTATACAGCAAAATATAGGTCGAAGGGGCCATACAAAGTTTAACTATACCATGTGTGTCTATAAGCCTCTACTGGAGTATATGACGTAAAAAGGTCGGGATAGGGCCTCGCCATACCTATATGCACACAAATAAATATAACGTACCAAACCACAACAGCAACTCTGAAACAAGAGGAGAGCTCCAATATCCAATGAACAACAGCCTACAGTGGCGGATCGTTAACCTGTCTACCTCCCCCAGAAAAGGGACGTTAGTAAGGACAAAGTGTATGCAAGGCATGAAAGTAACAAAAAGAGATGCAAGAGAACATAGGATGAAATGTATACAACCTGTATGTCTGAACTACCCTGTGGGCCAAGGATATACATATATACTGTGCATGCATGCCTCTGTAGGCATCCCATCGTATCATATCGGTCTCTGTGGGCATCATCATCATCGTTATCATCATCATGTGACCTGCTGATTAAGTGGTAGTGCGTATATAATGTCGTCACCTTCCCCATACCCCATATATAATACATAATATATGCGTATATAATGTCTGATGGGTCATAGGTATGTATATATATATATATATATATATATATATATATATATATAGTGCCATGCATGAATATGATAAAAGCACATCCTGAATCTGTCGGGGTGACATAAGGTCGTTATACCTCCGAACATCATTATGAGATAGCATTTCCATTAACATAAATGCGACTCTATGAATCTTACTGAATCTGAAGAATGAAATACTGAGCATCCTTACTAGAACATTAATTAACATGAAACATCCCTAGCTACTAAGAATAGATTCATTATGGAGTAGTGTTACTTGTACGTTCTGTTCAGAAAGATCATGTCAAAAGAAGGAAAGTTAACCTTAACATACCTCAAGTCGTCCAAACAATCCAACAACGAAGTTCCCATAACTAGTGTGCCAATCCTATAACAAAGGAATGCATATACGAACTTAGATGGTGATAGTATATCACTTATATCAAAGGATAATTCGATTCAAAAATGAAACGGGCAGCATTTCCCCTTGCTCCTTGGCTACAACAACATACACAGTAGCCAACAACAACAACTCAATCTCATACAAGCCCCTTATACTTACTTCAACAAGTATTACAAGATACATCTCAAACAGCCCAATATACACTTCATATACGGTATTTATACAACTTTTCTCTACATACCCTTCTAGCAAAATCATAACAACATGAAAAAAACATCAAATACTATCCAACTGCAAGGAAATCACCTCAACAACAACATGATCAAAACAGTCCATTAACTCAACATGGTCTCTAATCTATATTTGAACTTCCTTATTCACCTTCTTCCTTCAATCAAGTTGTATAACAATCTAACAACCTCAAGAACATGTAATAGAGATAAAACCTTGCCTTAATCACACAAAAAACGCTCTGGATCAAATTACTTCACTAGGATGAAACCTCCAACTTCAACACCAAAGAGATACTTGAACTCCACTAACCCCAGTGAGTTTTTTAGCACTTCAATCTCTTGATTTTCTTGATTCTCTTGGGTTTGGCCATGATTAGTATATGAACTTGGGAAGAGGATTTTGGAGAGCCTTAGGGTTTGAAATGGGTAGATAATGAACCCAAATGAGGGAAAATGAAATATAATTGGACTACCAGTTTGACGAACCGTCAAACGGTCTGTGGCCCGTCAAATGGTCCAACCAGCATGAACTTTCTCTGAATATTTCACGATTGAGGATCCACCTATTTACGGTCGTCAAACAGTTCTGTAGACCATCAAATGGGGCATCAAAGCACTCTTTCGACAAACTTATTTTCTACGATTCGTTTAACATCTAATCCTTCCAATACTTACTAAACACGAACTTAAACCTTCACATACATAACATGAACATGTCTAGTGTCATATAACATCAAAGGTAATCCCATTCTAAGACTAGGACGAATAACATACAACGAATCTCCACGTGCGAAACTACGAGGTGCAACTTTCTTCCCCCCTTAGGAACATTCGTCCTCGAATGTTAAACTCTCAGGAATCTTATACATTTTAACGGAGTCTCCTCTGTAACTGTACCACTACTAAACTACCACACAGCAAACCAAACTATATAATGCCACATAGGACCATAATAATAAATAACAACAATAGTCCCACACGACCAACAAGAGTAGCAGATAAATAATACATACCTGAAGACGATGGTATCGAAGTCTGCTTATGCTCTGGAACCAGAAACAAATAGGGGTACCTAGACTTCATCTTTTCCTCGTCTTTCCAAGCCATCTCCTCAACATTCTTGTTCCTCTAAAGTACCTTTACCGATGCCACCTACTTTGTTCTTAACCTACAGACCTGTCGATCTAGGATAGCAATAGGAACTTCCTCATATGATAGCTGCTCTGTAACCTGAACAGTATTAAAAGGTACGACTCTGGAAGGATCTCCAATACACTTACGAAGCATAGACACATAGAAGACCTGATGTACAGACTCTAATTCTGAAGGGAGATCTAACTCATAGGCCATCTGACCCATTCTTCGCATAATCCTGTAAGGTTCAATGTATCTAGGGCTAAGCTCGCCCTTTTTGCCAAATCTCATAACGCCCTTCATTGGCGATACCTTCAAAAATACCCATTCAACTACTTGAAATTCCAGCTCTCGCCGTTGATTATCTCCATAGAACTTCTGGAGACTATGAGCTGCTAATAACCTTTCTTGTATATGCTTAACCTTCTTCGCTGCCTGCTAAATCAAATTTGGTCTGATCAACTTTGATTCTCCAACTTCAAACCAGCCAATAGGTGACCTGCACTTCTGCTCATATAGGGCTTCATATGGGGTCACCTGAATATCGGAATGGTAGCTATTATTTTATATGAACTCAATGAGTGGAAAATGATCATCCCAACTACCTTCAAAGTCCATTACACATACCCGTAACATATCCTCAAGCGTCTAAATTGTGCGTTCAGCCTGTCCATCTGTCTGGGGATATGATAAGTACAAGTGCATTTGTGTTTTGATAATTATCAAACTAATTCAGAACCAGATAGAGACTTGGTTAGTAACCTGATATCTGTGCACCTTGCACCATTAGTATAGAACAGTTGTAAAGCCGAGCCACTTGCTGCACATAAGTACAGTTGTGAGTTAGCCCATGCTTTAGGTCAAAGTGAATGAGTGGCCTCTATCTATCCCATATGCTCCCACTATATATACAACATGATAGCAACATATTGAGTAGACTTGAAAAACCTAATCCATATTGTGCAAAATCTGCCGACACAAGTCTTTCAAGTGCTCTTAAAAACAAATCCATCTACAAGCTGAAGAACCTGATCCAAACACAAGATATTGTCTATGTTCTTTAGGTTGTTGTAAGTCTTTGCTTACTTCTGCTTAAATTGTAAACCTACTCTTCCCAAAAAGAAAGTTGTTTGTAGGTGTTCTAAATTCTCACGATTGCTTCCACAAGCTCTTGAGTGATACACTAGGCTAGAGTTAGCTTAGTTGTATTAGCGTGTGGCTAGAGTCAGTCTCGATAAAATCTCAAAAGGTGCCTTTGAGTGGTACACTAGGCTAGAGTTAGTCTAGGTATATTAGTTTCCTTAGCCAGAGTTATTCAAATGGAGGTATTTGCAATCGGTGTATTACAAAGGTTGAGGAACTACGGGAGTTAGTTCCTAGGTTGCCACCATTTTAAGGGTTGATGGATTAGGGGAGTTAGTTCCTAGCTTACGATAGGTTATAATCTAAAGTTTCTCATGTAGTGGAGTTTAAATCCTACTGGGGTAGGTCATGATTTTTAATCCCTTGAGGAAGGAGTTTTACACTTTAAAATCTTGCCTTTTGTACTTACTACATTACATGAGGGAGTTGGTACTCAACCAGGTCTCTTCATATTGTGTTTGTGGACTCATAGCCTACATCAATTTGTATTAGATCAGGTACTTTCTAAAAGATTAACACCTAGAAAGAATTAGTGAAATGGCAACCCCACCAAATATGGAAGAAGGACAGTCATTCACCAGACCTCCCAAGTTTAATGGAAAGTACTATAGGTGGTGGAAGACTAGGATGCACGATTTCATCATGGCTGAAGACTTAGAGATATGGGATGTCATTTGTCACGGTCCCTATATCCCAGTTCATACAAGTAAAGACGGTAAAAATACCATTGTCAAAACGAGAAAGGAATACAACGAAGCTGATAGAAAAAAAGTGGAGAAAAACTATAAAGCCAAGAAGATTCTAGTGTATGGAATAAGACTAGATGAGTACAACCGAGTCTCAGCTTGTTTATCGACCAAGAAGATCTGGGAAGCTCTCCAAACTACCCATGAAGGAACACCTCAGGTAAAAAACTCCAAAATCGACATGCTCACCAATGAGTATGAGATGTTCAAAATGAAATAGGGTGAATCCATTCATGAGATGCACAACAGATTCACCTCCATAATCAATGAGCTTCACTCTCTCAGAGAAGTCATGACAACCACCAAGCTGGTAAGAAAGTTTCTTGGTATATTACCTGACTCCTAGGATAGCAAGGTAAATGCTATCTTTGAGGCCAAGGATCTTAGCAAATTAACAGTCGATGAGCTTATTGGGAACCTTAAGACTCATGAAATAAAGATAATCGTGAAGAAGGCAGAAAAGAATGAGGTAAAGAAGGAGAAGAGCTTAGTTCTCAAAGCCGCAAGAGGAGACTCAAATGATGACGAGTCTGAAATGGCTTATCTCACGCGGATCTTTCACAAAATGATCAAGAGAAGTCGGGGATTCCCAGAACAAGAAGCTCCAATAGAAACTTTAGGGAAATGACTACTGCTGTCATATATGTAGGAAACCTGGTTATTTTATGAAAGATTGTCCTCAAAACAAGCAGGACAATTATGACAGGACTGCAAAGAGGAACCAGGTTCCCGATAGGAGTTTCAGAAGGAAAGAGGCCGCTGATAAGATTTTGAAGCAACCACTTGCAGCCTGGGGAGACTCCTGAGGATGAAAATGACAAAGGGAAATTGATGATGGAGCAACTGAGCATAAGTCAGACCTTGCATTCATGGCTGAATCTGACACGAATGATGATGATGAGGAGAACAAAGAGGTAAATTTCTTCGATATAAAGAAAAAACTGAGAATCTACTCTTAAAGGAAACTCATATCACTTTCAGGCATGTTGATTGATGTGTATCACGCCCTGGTCGTAGAGACACAGGAGTTAAATTTTACTCTTAATAAAATAGAATTGGATAGGGAGTACTTGTATATGTTAGCTAAAGATATGAAGAATCAAGTTCATGAGACAAACCAACGAAATATCTTGTTAGAAAGTCAAGTGAGAAAAGATGAGGAAATCTCCTTCAAAAGAAGAGGAGGAGCAAGCAAGACTTTCTTGGAGCTTGAAGAGAAGCTGAAGAAAGCAAAGATGAACCTCACTGCTGAAACTAAAAAGAATGAGCAGCTCAAGAAGGAATTAGAAAGGGCTAAGTTCGATCTTGACAAAATTCTCAAATGAATCTAGTTGTCTGATGAATTTTCTTCCAAAAATGAGAGTAACGGAAATAGTAAAAGAGGACTTGGCTTTGTTTCACGCATATAAGCATGAAATCAACAAGATAAGTAGATAGGCATATAATCTTCACAATAATCATGCTTTTAATATGAAAAATTAGGCATGCACACACAGTGGACAAGTTGATCACTACCAGGAAACCTGTGAAACAAGGACTGAATCTGTTCAAACAGAGAGGAATTTTGTCAAGAAAGGAATGAGAGAGAAAGAAACAGGTACCCAAGAAAAAGGATCTCGAAGGAAGAAAAGGAACATGCTGTCGAGTGGTCTAGAAAGACCATGATCCATCCTTTCTACAACTACAAAGGACCCAAGCTGGTTTGGGTTCCTAAATCTAACTACTGACATCGCCTAAAGGGTGGGAGAGAGAAGGAGCAATTGACATAAATTGATAAATCGTGATAGCTCCAAGATGCAAGACTGAGGTCAAAAGGTCTCCTTTTCAAAGCGCTTATAGCAGGATGCGTGTCGTATGGAGATGAGTTTTTTTTTTTAACAAATAGTGCAGGACGGGATCTCTCAATGGCTATAAAGGAGGTTATGTACATCACTGGCAAGTGTTTTTTGGCTATATCTAACTCACTTTTTTACCATTGCAAGTATACATTCATGGGAGGATCAGGAGAACTTAAGCGCAAGCAATTCTGCACAACTCACAGTGATTGCTGATATATTCAAATTACCATTTAGCGACCTGATCTCCATATCTCAGGTCAGTAATCCTTTCAGTACTCATAAATGTATTCGAACTGTGAAATTGCCAAATAAATTATATGGCCTTTCCTCTTCCAAGAAATTTCAAAATAGTGTCTGTGCCAAATCGTCACCACTCACTTAAACCAATTTGTTGTCCTCTATTACACCTATTCTAAAAGCATCACCTCAGCCTCTTTAAAGGACATCCTTCTCATCTTTCTCTCTTTTCACTTCCCCAAACCTTCGAAGCACAAGACTTCATCTGTACATCTCTCTCGTACAATACTCAATCCAAATCACTCCCTTTCTCTATCTTGTTACCAAGTTCTTTCCAAACATCACCAATTCTTTTCAAGCCTAAGCAAATAGACTCCTTTGATACGAAAAAAATTCAAAGAAAGAAATGGTGGGTGAAATTAAGCATTTTCTTGACCATAAGTTGAAAGTGATAGGAGTGAAAATATAGGTCTTCAGAGTCAAGAAGAGAAGGGAGAAAAGGAACCCAGTGACCTATCGTTTCTTAAGAAAATAAAGATGAGTACAAGTGAGAGACCAGGTTTCTCAAAAAAGAGAAGTAGTAAAAAGAACCTACAAAATCAAAAGGTTCTTTTTGGGAGGGTTTTTGATGTCAAGTTGAGAGAGGAGCCAGAAATCAAGGATTTGATAGAAATGGTGGAGTTCCAGGAGTAGAGCCATCTCTTTACTCAACCACCACCATATGTATATGAAGCAGAAGTGGTTGAATTCTATAAGAATCTGCTCTGTATAAGTGATAATGCTCTAGCCCTAACAGTGAATTTGACAGAGTTTGTGCTCACTGAGTCAATACTTGGGAAAATCTTAGGAGTAAAGACAGTGGGACTAAGAGCTGTAGCCGATAAGAGATCTCCAGAATTCAAAAAGGTCATTGCTAAAGCTGTAAGGTTAGCAACAAAAGCTAGTCTCTGTAAGAGTGAGCTTAAGCCTAAATATCAACTAACTTTCGAGTTTGTCAGCAAGATACTCTTGCCAAGGATGGAGAGACGATCTATTGTCACGGTGGCAGACTTAATTCTAATGGAAGCTCTTACATATTTTTAACTAATCAACTTATCGGCCATCATGATCTATAGAATGAGTAAGGTTATATGAATTGTGCAAGGAGGACCTGGTCTCCCATATGGATTTTTCTTAATGAAAGTCCTTGCACACTTTAATGTAAGAACTGGGAGAGCCTCCTTGGGAACTAAGGACCATGTGTTCTCTCCGGCCACCTTGAAGGAGTGTGAGTTTGTGCCACAGGGACTAGGTGCTGGAAGTCCATCCACCATTTCAATTCTAATTGAAGCTCAAGAAGCAGCAAGTGCAGAGATAAGCCCATAAAAGTTGACCTATACTTGTTCAACCCCTTCAAGTCTCTACACTGTCCAGATAATCCTTCCTAGCCCCTATCCTTTTTGCATAAAATTGAAGTCTCCTTTTCTTGAATTTTGGCAGATTTGCAGTTTAACTATCATCAGTGTATACTGAATTGATTACTATATGCACTTGTGCTAATCTATTTATTGGCATATTGCTATGTTCCTGTGCATCATTGCTAGCTTGCCTTCTTCTATCTTACTTATGATTATGTTACCCATGTGGCTCTGAGTTAATATATTTGAACTTCTTGTTGGTCGTGCTTTAATCTTTTTTATGATGTCAAAAGGGGGAAGTATAATTGTGTAGTGAAAAAGTGAACTGAATTGAACATGAGGTGAAAGTGAACTGAATTGAACATACGGTGATTAAGAGGGACTGTAAATTCACAACTGTGGGAAGATGTACCAAGCAAGGGGGAAGAACTGGAAGATTGATATGTGATGATATTGTGGCAATTATTAGCTATGTTGCTATCATGTTGCAGGTGCAGTAAAATGATGGCCTGCTTTGCAGGGGGAACAAGAGGGAAGCTAGTTTTTAGAGGGAACATCGTCTATGATTTTGTCATTATCAAAAAGAGAAAAATTGATAAGTCCAAGTGCATTTGTGTTTTGATGATTGTCAAACTATCAGAACCAGATAGAGACCTGGTTTGTAACTTACTCTCTGTGCACCTTTGATGTGCCGTGAATTTCGGCACATTTTATGCCTTTGTAACTAGAAATGATGCTTGTTTTTAAGTGTTGTTACATTGTTTCTTGTGTTATTTTTGTGTTTTATAGGATTGGTTGACTAAGGATCGGAAATGAGATGAAACGCTGAAAAAACGGACAAATTGGAGCTAAATGACGGGATCCGTAACTCATGTTACGGACCGTAACGGGATCCGTAACTCATGTTATGGACCGTAACGGGATCCGTAACTCATGTTACGGTTCGTACCATTGAACCGTAACAGGGCTTAAATTTCCAGAAAGTTTTCATTGAAACCATCAGTGTTACGGTGTAGTGTTACGGTCCGTAATATATCACCGTAACATGAGCTAAAATTCCAGAGAGTTTTCAATGAAACCATCAGTGTTACGGTGTAGTGTTACGGTCCGTAACTCATGTTACGGTCCGTAACATATCACCGTAACATCAGCCAAATTTCCAGAGAGTTGCCAAGTAAAGTCACAAGTTACGCCGCAGAAGGACGGACCGTAACACAGGTTACGGTCCATCGCATGGTGGCCGTAACATCAAAGCTGACAAATGACGAACTGAAGGACAGACCGTAACACAGGTTACGGTCCGTAACAATGCAGCGTAAGGGCATTTCTGTCCAGAAACTTGGCGCGATTTTTGGCTCTATAAATACTTAATGTAGGGTTTTATTTGATTATTCAGATTTTGTTTTGGAGGCACAAACCCTAGGTCTTTAATCTTAGAAGTTGTTTGAGCATTTAAGGCAACAACTTCACTTTCATTCCATATTGTATTAGCATTGTAAGTGTATTATGTTAATCTTTAAGATTTTCTGTCAACAAACATTATGAGTAACTAATTTCAATTCTAAGGTTGTGAATCCCATGATGGGTATTATGTGGATGGGTTTCTATTATTGATATATGCATAATGGTTGTTGTTATTTATTCTATCTTTGAGCTGTAACGTTGGGTAATGATTGCAAGCATTAGCCGAAGCCATTATATTGACTTTTCTTGGGAAAGAGAGTCAATATTGGTAAGATTGAATAACAATGACTCGAGGCGTTAAACCTCATTTAATAGACTAACTTAGGAATAAGAATAAGTCTAAATTGGCATTATTGGTCGCTCTTCGATTGTAACTCTTTTATATTCGGAAGAATCATAAAGAGGAAATACTGCTTAACTGTTGGGAAACATTAAGAAGTCCTTAAGAGACCAAGTGCATATTCATAGAACAACCATTAGAAGTATATCACATTGAAACCTGAAGCATAATATCTAATCAAATTGGGGAACACAACCTTAGTCTCTCTCTCACATTAATTACATTTTAAGTCAAAGTATTCAATTACATTATTCAACAATCAATTCAAACTATCCGGAATAGGATTAAAGCATTTAAAGACTGGTATCGCATACGATTAGTACTCTTTTCTCTCCATATTCCCTGTGCGATTCGACCCCAACCTTGTTGGGTTACTATATTTGACAACGTCCGCTTTACGCCATTAATAGGTGAAATTTGAGCGTATCAAATTTTTGCGCCGTTGCCGGGGAATACGGTTTAGAAATTACTAATTGTTGTGTACTATTCTTTAAAACTTTTTCTATTCCATCACACCTCGTTTGCTGTTTTAGTGAACCAGGTGAACATGGCAGGAAGACCCCATCGCAATTAAGGAAATCAAGGGGGAATCCAAGTGAACCATCCTACACCAGAAGAAGAGGAGGATGAGAATGTATTTGCGGAATTCATCGACAAAGCTGATTATGCTTCAGCTGTAGTTCCGCCTAGAACAGGAAATGCAAATTTCAAAATTGATAGTTCTATCTACCAGCTATTGAAACTTGAAGGCTATTTCCGAAATTCTTCGGAGGATTGTCCACTCCGACACCTGAGGAATTTCCTGCATGTATGTTCTCAACAATCCCAAGGTGTCGTCCCTGCTGATGCACTGCGATTAAGGGTTTTCAAATATTCCTTGGCTGGCCAAGCGAGGGAATGGTATGAAAAGCTTCCCAGCAATACTATTCACACCTGGAATGAGTTGGCCAATATATTTCTGAAAAAATGGTTCCCACCAAGCAAAAAGGCTGAGCTTGGGGACAAGATCTTTGAATTCAAACAACTTCCAGGGGAACAGTTATATGCAGCATGGGAGCGTTTCAAATATTATCTGGCTCAATCTCCGACTTATGGATTTCCGGATGCAATCCTCACCAAGAAGTTCTACAAGGGGCTAGATACCATGAATCAAATTGCTGTCAACACTGCAGCTGGGGGATGCTTCATGGACAAATCCTTTGTCAACATCACCAGGTTGCTCGACAAGCTTACTACCCACAATCAAGCCTGGCATTCGAGTGATAGCGAAGTCCTATCATATGGTAATCCCTCTGCTGCCGCGGTGGCCAAAGAAAATCATGAGCGAGATCATGCATTCGCTCAATTGCAAACCACCGTGGATTTATTATCGAAAAGGCTTATGGAGAAAGAAGCCAAAGGTGTGAATGTTGTCGATGAGATGCCACCTCATGCTCCCGGAATGTACCAAGTCTCAGACGAAACTTATCTAGAGGGGCAGCCACAATATGAGGATGTGAATTATGTCAATAACTCGCAAGGGGGTTATCAACGGCAAAACTATCAAGGTCCCGGTAATCACCCATGTCAAAAGCCTCAACAACAATTCCAAGGAAATAATTATGGAAGAAATGATCAGGGCAATCCCAATCAAGGGAATTACAACAACTATAATTATGGCAACAAGAGCTCCAACCCCTACATTCCACCTAGGGGGCAAGCATCAAATTCCCAACAATGGAGAGATAATTCAGCTAGCAACTCTGCTGGCAACACATCTAATGACTCTGCTGAATTAAAGAGTATGATGCAGAAAATGCTGATGAATCAAGACAGAACAGAGAGCACAATCAAGGGAATGTCTCAGGTCCAACTATCTCATTCAGCCTCCATTCAGAAGCTTGAAGCGCAATTCAGAGACCTTTCCCAAGAAGTGCATACTCCTCAACGGGGACAACTACCGAGTGATACAGTTCCAAATCCAAAAGGTAGTGGAGTAAACTCTGTGGAGAATGTACTTGCTATTAGCACCAGAAGTGGAAAAGTACTTCAAGATGCTAATAAAAAGGTGATTGAGCTTGAGCAAATTTTTGAAGAAGAAGGGCAGCTTGATGTATCTAATGATATCGTGGAGGAAGAAGCAGGGGAGGAAGTCCCTATTGTAGCTGAAGAAGAGCAGAATTTTGATAAACCAAAGGCACTGGTGGAAAACCAGGAAAAAGGGAAGGCAAAACTTTCCGGTGCTCTTCGCCCTTTGAGCAAATTGTTCAAGTCTTCAAACAGAAGATGAGAAGTGCTTGCGATTTTATGATCAACTCAAGCAGTTGACGATGAACATTCCTTTCATGGATGCTGTCCAAGAAATGCCTGGCTTTGCTAAGTATTTGAAGGATCTCTTAACAAAGAAGAAAAAGCCATTGAAACACGACACTGTGGGTATCACTCACCGCGTTAGTGTCATTCTTTCCAAGACCACAGTGCAAAAGAGGGAAGATCCTGGAGCATTCACAATACCATGCACCATAGGGCAGCAAAATTTTGCCAGGGCTTTGTGTGATAACGAGGCTAGCATAAATCTTATGCCCCTGGAAATTTTTAAGAGATCGGGGCTAGCGATGCCAAGGCCAACTACCATGAGATTGCAGATGGCTGACAGATCGATAAAAAGGCCAGTTGGGGTAGTTGATGATGTGCTGGTTCAAATCGGGGAATTTCTACTGCCAGCAGATTTCGTGATTCTTGATTGTGCTATTGATCAAGAAATTCCTATTATTCTGGGAAGACCCTTCCTTGCCACAGGGAGGGCTCTTATGGACTCCGAAAAGCATGAAATAAAGTTCCGGGTGAATGATGAGGAGGTGACTTTTCACGCAAGCAGAGGTATGAAATTACCTAGTCCTTATCAAAGTATTTCAGTCATCAATTCTGTTGATGAAGTGGATGAAGTGGTGGAATTCAAAATGGAGGAGGAATGTTTGAGTGAAGCACTATCGGCCATCTTGGTGAATTTTGATGCTGAACAAATGGAGGGATATACTGAGACAGTGAATGCACTCACCGGTCTGGGGTCTTACTCTTATGAGCCCAAGAAACTGTCTCTTGATTTAGAGAAACGAACAACTCCTCCAACAAAACCATCAATTATTGCGCCACCGAAGTTGGACCTCAAGCAACTTCCGTCCCATCTTAAATATGTGTTTCTTGGAGCAAATGCCACCCTCCCAGTCATTGTGTCATCACTTCTGAATGAGGGCCAAATCCAAAGACTCATCGTAGTATTGAGGAAGAATTTAAGAGCTTTGTGTTGGACTATTGCAGACATCCGGGGGATTCCCTCCGGAATTTGTGAGCACCAAATACAGTTGGAGGAGGAAAGTTCGCCAAGTGTTGAGCATCAGCGAAGATTAAATCCACTGATGCAAGAGGTGGTGAAGAAGGAGATTATTAAGTGGCTAGATGCTGGGGTGGTTTACCCGATTACCAACAGTCCATGGGTAAGCCCAGTCCAGTGTGTGCCAAAGAAAGGAGGCATCACTGTTATCCCCAACTCTAAAAATGAGTTGATTCCAACAAGGATTGTCACCGGTTGGAGAGTGTGTATGGACTACCGGAAGCTGACTACTGCATCTTGCAAGGATCACTTCCCTATGCCTTTTATTGATCAAATGCTTGATCGTCTAGCTGGAAGATCTTATTACTGTTTCTTGGATGGGTACTCAGGGTAAAACCAAATCAATATCGCATTGGAAGACCAAGAAAAGACTACTTTCACTTGTCCCTATGGGACATTCGCTTTCAGCCGGATGCCATTTGGTCTTTGCAATGCCCCAGCTACCTTCCAACGTTGCATGATGTCCATATTCTCTGATATGGTTGAAAATTTTCTTGAAGTTTTCATGGATGATTTCTCTGTGGTGGGAGATTCATTCGATGAATGTTTGGTTCATCTTGATCGGGTGCTACAACGGTGTGAGGAGACCAACCTTGTGCTCAACTGGGAGAAGTGTCATTTTATGGTCAAGGAGGGCATTGTCCTTGGCCATAAGATTTCAGAAAGAGGGATTGAGGTTGATTAAGCTAAAATCGATGTGATTTCACAACTCCTTCCGCCCGTTTCAGTAATAGGAGTTAGGAGTTTCTTGGGACACGCCGGATTCTATAGAAGGTTTATCAAAGACTTCTCCAAAATTGCAAATCCAAGGTGCAAACTCTTGGAAAAAGATTCCAAATTCAATTTTGATGAGAAGTGTATCAAGGCGTTCGACGAGTTGAAGCTGAAATTAACCTCCGCGCCTATTGTTGTGTCCCCAGATTGGTCACTTCCCTTTGAATTAATGTGTGACGCCAGTGGTCTTGCAATTGGCGCTGTGTTTGGTCAGCGGCTAAACAAAATCCTGCACCCAATTTATTATGCCAGCAAAACATTGAATGGAGCTCAGCTGAACTATACAGTAACGGAGCAAGAATTACTTGCTATTGTTTATGCTTTTGAAAAGTTCCGGGCTTATTTGTTGGGTGCCAAGGTAGTGGTTCACACTGACCATGCTGCATTGCGCTATTTGATGGCGAAGAAGGATGTTAAGCCTCGGTTGATAAGATGGGTATTGTTGCTACAGGAATTTGACTTTGAAGTCAAAGATCGAAAAGGGTCAGAAAATCAAGTAGCTGACTATCTTTCCAGACTTGAAGCACCAGGGAGACCAATTGATGTGCTGGATATTGATGACACTTTTCCGGATGAAAGAGTCTTGGTCATCTCCAATGATGTGGCACCATTGTATGCCGATATTGCCAATTATTTGGTAACTGGCATCGTTCCTAAAGAGTTGAAGACATATCAAAAGAAGAAGTTCTTGAGAGACTGTCGACAGTATTGTTGGGATGAGCCTTACTTGTTCAGAACGTGTGCTGACAATATGATCCGGAGATGTGTGGCGGAATCTGAGGTGATGGATATTTTGAAGGCGTGGCATGATTCTCCGGTTGGTGGACATCACAGTGGAAATCGAACCGCAGCCAAGGTGCTAGAGTGTGGCTACTACTGGCCAGCCATTTATCGTGATGCAAATATGTTGGCACGCTCGTGTGATAAATGCCAACGCCAGGGCACAATAGATCGGAGGCATGAAACTCTGATGAATTTTGTTCTTGAGGTGGATCTCTTTGATGTATGGGGGATTGATTTTATGGGGCCCTTCGTAAGCTCCTACGGCCTGAAATACATTCTTGTCGCGGTGGATTATGTCTCCAAATGGGTGGAGGCGGTGGCCTTGCCTAACAATGATGGGAGGAGAGTCAATGCGTTTCTCAAAAAGAACATCTTTACTAGATTTGGCACTCCTAGAGCTATTATTAGTGATGGTGGCTCTCATTTCTGCAATAAACCATTTGCTGACCTTCTTGAAAAATATGGCGTGCATCACAGGGTTGCCACTCCATATCATCCTCAGACGAGTGGTCAGGTTGAGGTCTCAAACAGAGAAATAAAAAGCATCTTGGCAAAGACGGTCAATGTGAATCGCACTGATTGGTCTAAAAAGTTGGATGATGCTTTATGTGCATATCGCACGGCATTCAAAATGCCTATAGGGACTTCACCGTATAAGTTGGTATTTGGGAAGGCATGTCATTTGCCTATTGAGCTTGAGCATAAAGCCCTTTGGGCATTGAAAAAGCTGAATATGGATTGGCATGAAGCAACAAAGCTGCGATTGTTTCAAATCAACGAGATGGATGAATTTAGGTACAATGCCTATGAAAGTGCAACACTGTACAAGGAAAAGATGAAATACTATCACGACTCGAAGATCCTAAAAAGGGATTTTCAGCCAAAGGATTTGGTCTTGTTGTACAATTCGCGCCTAAAGTTCTTTCCAGGCAAGTTAAAGTCTCGGTGGTCTGGTCCTTTTGAAATCGAAAGTGTTTCTCCGAATGGAAGCGTCATTGAGGTGAAATCCGAGGATGGCACTCGGACTTTTAAGGTGAATGCACAAAGAGTGAAGCATTACCATTGGTGTATTGATGATGGTAAGGTCGTAGATAGGTATCGTTTGAAATATGGCTCCTGAACTCGAAAATGAGGTACCACGTCGAGCTGTGACGTTAAACCAAGCGCTGTGTGGTAGGCAACCCACATTTACTGCTTTGTAAGTAGTTTAAAGTTTGTATTTTCTTTGTGTTCTTGTGTGTTTTTAATGTGCTAATGTGGTAGGATTTGGAGCATTGAAAAGGCAAATTACCTGCTGAGTATTTCCAGCACGAGACGCTCCATGTTACGGACCGTAACTCATGTTACGGCCAATATCATGTAGCGTAACAGGCTAGACGAAACCTAGAAATCACTGAAGGATGAAGGAATAGTGTTACGGTCTGAGTTACGGACCTTCATACAGGTTACGGACCGTAACACATGGCCGTAACTTTGATACAAAATCTGGGCATTCACTGGAAATTTCGAACACGTTACGCCAGGTGATACGGACCGTAACACGAGTTACGGTCCGTCGATTGTACTGCCAGGTCATTAATGAATAAATGAAATGGGGTCGTTTGATGGACCGTAACATAAGATACGGCCCGTATCTCATAATACGGTCCGTAACAGGTAACGTAACTGTCGGAAATGTTTAAATACATTACCCGACGATTCCCATTTCAAATGAAACGGTTTCTTCAAATATTTTTCAATTTCCTCTCCCTCATAAATCCTCTCTTCCTCTCTTCATTTTCCCCTCTCTTCATCTTCCACCCCCCTCATAATTCTTTCCCAACAATCGCTATAATTCTTGTCATAATCTTTGCTTAAATTCAAGTTTCATTCCAGCATCGACAACTATCAGGTATACCCATGTCTTAATTCTTTTTCTTCGATAATGTATCAACAAGATTGCATCTCTCATGACTAAATTCATGTGCAATAATTTGTAAGTTATGTTTTGAATATGTGGAATGGGTTTGAATCCCCATTGAGAAATTGAGCGGGATTTCGTAATGGTTGGGGGCGGAGATTGGTATGTGTGTTGTTTAAAAGACTCGTGGGCACAAGCATGTTGTTTCCCACTGAGTCGGAGGGCATTCTGATCAAAAGTTTCATTCGTGAAATTATTAAATCGGTTTGCCCACTAACTGTTTGATAAAAGTCCTCAATGAAAATTTTGATAAAACTGGGTGAAGTCTGAGTAACCCGAGATATGTGAGGGGGTAAAATGTTGTTTTACACCATACCCATAGATCATTAAGTCGAAAATCTTGGCCTCGTGCTTAAAACAAGAAATTTTGGCCAAGCAATTTGTTTGTTCATCTGTTGCCCGTCATTATGTGTTACGGACCGTAACGTATGTTATGGACCGTAACATCTCACCGTAACAGCGAGAATTTCCACGACAACATTCTGGAAATTTGACTGATGTTACGGTGGGATGTTACGGACCGTAACACGAGTGACGGTCCGTAACATCGAACCGTAACACCTCTCAAATTTCCAGTAAACTTCCTGAAACTTCAGTCGTGTTACGCTTCCATGTTACGGACCGTAACACGTATGACGGTCCGTCGAATGTGTTACGGTCCCTTTGCTTAATTGAATCATTTGAGTTACGGTTGAAGATACGGCCCGTAACACCATCGACGGTACGTCGACTGTGTTACGGTGGCCTAATTGAAGTCCTTAACTTGAAGTCATAAGATGTCTAATTAAACAAACTTCTTGTACATCATATCTAACTTTTCCTTCCACAGGTATGGGTAAACCACGACAATCAAAGAAGGTTTCACCTAAAGTCGCGGAAAAAGGAAAAGGTCGTGCTACAAGCAAAGTAACCTCACAGCTGCGCGACGACGATCTAATCAAGGAAGCCAAGACTAAAAAGCGGCCAGTCGCACCTAGCAGGCCAGCCCCACCAGTCGCACCCAGCCGGCCAACCACACCATCAGGAAGTTCCTCCTCGGCTGAGGAGTCGAGTTCGTCGAGCCAGAGTGAGCCCAGGCAGGCTGTCACACCAACACACCGCCCTCAACCATCCATTAGACAGCCTGCTGCGGAAGAGCGCGAACAGGAACGCGAGCAGGAAAGGAGAGAACTTGACATTCGGCTGCAAACTTTGAATGAGAAGATCCTCCGATTTTCTATGGAGGGATCTGAAGACTTGTACAATAAAGGTTGTGAGCTAGTAAAGAATGAGGGGACGGACCCAAGGCGAAGTATTTTCGAGGAACGGAACGTCATTTTCGATGGTCTAGAAGGATATCCGGGCATTCGTGACACTATCCGATTCCTCAAGCTGTAGTTTTTGAGAAACCCCGTGGGGTCCTACATCTCGGTTTTTGTTAGGGAATTCTACGCTTCATATGGGGCTGCTGTATTCAAAGCAGTGAAGAAAGGGCAGCGAGCAACTCAAGTGCCGGCAATGAATGATGTAGTATTCCAGAAAAAGAAGATAGATGTCTCTCCGTCGGCCATAAATAAAATACTATTCGGGGAAGATTATATAGAGCCTACAGCAGTGGAAGAAGGGGAGTTTGCATACAAAATTGAACAGAAGGATACAATCCCCATCCGAAAATGGGTAGCTTCAGTTATTGCACGGACAACAGATCCTGAATGGGCCATAGTGCCAAAGTTGACAGCCACCACGCGGATTTGGAAAAACATCCTAAAGTCCAGCACCAGCTCAGCCAATACCAGGAGTCCCACCCGAGCTTGCGAGAAAAATGATGTTCAACCGGGAAAATTTTGGGGCAGTGGTCCTGCAAGCGGATCGCACAGATAGGCAGGTCAAGCAGCTCATGACTGAGCTAAAATTGTACACAACAAGGGCTATTGATGCAGTGCTGCGACCGATAAAAGAACAAATGGCTGCGGACCACCTACAAATCCACTCTCGGATAGATGGCATCGAAAACAGAATGACCGAGCTGACTAAGACACACCCTGCTATGGAGTTGGGCACCATTCGAACTGAGTTGCGGTCTGTCAAAGATGATGTGCAGAAGTTGAAGACACAGGAAGTGGGTGTTGTGACGAATCAAATTCCGAAAGTACACACAGAGTTGGTACAAAGCTTATACCAGCCAGTTCAGAGTTTGCTTGGGGATGATGACATGGAGGACACGGTTGAGGAGGAGCACAACGAAGATTTGGAAGAGGATGCCCACTCTTTAGCTAAAGGGAAGCGCAGGAGAGCCTCGCCAGACCTCGAGCCCATTCTCCGCAGTCTTGATCCATATGCTGAGTTGCGCCCACAGAATGAGGAAGAGGAGCGGCGTACATTGAAAAGAATCCGCCAGGAGTCCCGGTTGAGTTCTGACACCGCTGGAGCTACTTCTAGCTCAGCCCATCCCATTGAGCCGGCTCACCATACTCCCCCCCCCCCCCCCACCCACCCACGGCGACTGTGACGCCTAGTGCTGGCCAGCCTTCTAATGTTGCTGCAGACCCGAGCGCCTAGTGAGCTCCAGGGAGGCCCTCCATTATTTTGATGCTTTATATTGATGCATTGGGGGAAATGCATGTTTTTCCGTTGGGGGTGTGGGTAATTACTGTTTTTATTTGTTTTGTTGGTATTGCTTTGGTATACTGGATATTGTTTTTATTTTTGTGGGCATTTTAGCCCAAAATTGTGATAGTAAGCATGTGTTTAAGACAATTATTGTTTTGTTTTGTTGGTATTGTTTTTATTAGCAAGTATGTGTTAGGACGTTCTTCGGCTGTTCTTTGCTATGTGTTTCTATTCCCGAAGAATGCTATGTGTATGTTGAACCTAGCATGTTTAGGATGTTTAATATAGAAGTAAATTAATGATGACTTAAGTGGTGGTGGTCCGTGTTTCTAGCATAGATAAAAATGGTTTTTACAAGTTCAATGTTATCCCTCCGAAAAATAATTTGTGATGTACATCAAGAATGAGTTGTTGATATTGACATGTATGGTTCATTTAATGGCATTGCAAAGAAAGGGTGTTTATGCATGTGAAATCTTCAAACAGAAATGAAGTCGGAGTATTTAAACAATCCTTATGCCATTGTGTTGTGAGTTCTTAGCTTCTATTTGCATATGATGCTTGCAATCTAGAACTTGCCCGGTTGGTCGTGCGTGAATTCTAAAGAGAATTTGATTGTGAAGTGATCTTAGGCTTTCTTTGTATTAACCCCAAAGTATCTTAAATGAGCCTGGCCCGTACAGAAAATGATCTCTAGTCTCCCATTTTTGAGCCTATAGACTTCTTCTTCGATTAACCATGAACTAACCTCTTTCCCTTCTGTGAATAAACCCATTTGGCACCAAGTCCCTCCTTGACACGGAAGAATGACAAATGAGGCTAAAAGCCTAAGTTGGGGGTGATAAGTCAAAAATGCGGAAAATGAGGCTAAAAGCCTAAGTTGGGGGTGATAAGTCAAAGATGCGGAAAATGAAGCCAAAGGCCTGTTGGGGGTGATCACGAATATAAAGGGGAATAATTCAGCGTGGATATATATATATATATATATATATGTGAAAAAACATAATAAAATAAAATAAAATAGATATATAGGTATATAAGTTCGAAATAAATCCACGCTGAAGATGGAGGGTTGGAAATAATAGGAAGAATGGTGAATGAAGTCAAAAAGAAGTGTCGAGGAGGGTGAGTCACCGATATCCAAATATTCATCCTACCCGTCCCTAGGCCAATGTTACAAGCCCAAAAAGTCCTAATGTGATCACAATCAAATTGTTCAAAGTTGAAAGCAGGGAAAATAAAGGCAAGCCTATGGTATGTGCAAGCATGATATGCAAATTTCTTTATGAGTGTGAGTGTTCTTCTGTCTCTTTAGTCTTCTGTCCCATTTATGTTGTACATGTGTGTTGGGACATTCTTTGGTCTATGTGAGGGCGTAAGGATTGTAGGTTTCAAAGTAACTGGCTTTCCGGAAATTGAAATTCATGTGCATAGAGACCCCCATACTATGATTGTGTCATTAATTGAGGTTGCATAGTGAATTGCAATTTTTCTGAAATGTGCGTCTTGTGTCACAAATAGGAGATGGATAAGAGCCTAAATAGTTTTCTTGAATTGAAGAGTCCGTGCTAGAAACACATGCCAAAACCACCGTAGTCATTCTTATTTTGCTAAGATGTCGTGTGTTAGTAGTGAGCATTGTTGTAGTTGCTTGAGGACAAGCAAAAGCTTAAGTTGGGGGTGTTGATGTGCCGTGAATTTCGGCACATTTTATGCCTTTGTAACTAGAAATGATACTTGTTTTTAAGTGTTGTTACATTGTTTCTTATGTTATTTTTGTGTTTTATAGGATTGGTTGACTAAGGATCGGAAATGAGATGAAACGCTGAAAAAACGGACAAATTGGAGCTAAATGACGGGATCCGTAACTCATGTTACGGACCGTAACGGGATCCGTAACTCATGTTACGGTTCGTACCATTGAACCGTAGCAGGGCTTAAATTTCCAGAAAGTTTTCATTGAAACCATCAGTGTTACGGTGTAGTGTTACGGTCCGTAACTCATGTTACGGTCCGTAACATATCACCGTAACATCAGCCAAATTTCCAGAGAGTTGCCAAGTAAAGTCACAAGTTACGCCGCAGAAGGACGGACCGTAACACAGGTTACGGTCCATCGCATGGTGGCCGTAACATCAAAGCTGACAAATGACGAACTGAAGGACAGACCGTAACACAGGTTACGGTCCGTAACAATGCAGCGTAAGGGCATTTCTGTCCAGAAACTTGGCGCGATTTTTGGCTCTATAAATACTTAATGTAGGGTTTTATTTGATTATTCAGATTTTGTTTTGGAGGCACAAACCCTAGGTCTTTAATCTTAGAAGTTGTTTGAGCATTTAAGGCAACAACTTCACTTTCATTCCATATTGTATTAGCATTGTAAGTGTATTATGTTAATCTTTAAGATTTTTCTGTCAACAAACATTATGAGAAACTAATTTCAATTCTAAGGTTGTGAATCCCATGATGGGTATTATGTGGATGGGTTTCTATTATTGATATATGCATAATGGTTGTTGTTATTGTCACACCCTATTTTTTAACCCCGGAGAGTTGAAGTTAGAAGTACGACATATTGGAGATTCCTGTTTTTGTTTGTTTTAAAGGAGTCGCCACCTAATTATTTTATGGTGAATTAGGACACCTAAATTTATTAAAGTTATCTTTTACAGTTAGCTCTGTCTAAGGTCTGCGAAACTTAAGATTCTAAGTAAGGGTTCAATTAGTCTAAAGAGAAGGTATTAGGCACCCTTTAAGACCCATTAACAATGGTTAACCGACCAGACTAAAATTTAATTAGGCTAAGTGCGAATATAGTATTATAGAAAATAATAATTTTGTAAGTATCGCTAAAGTTATAGATGGACACGTAAAAATGTTATTAAAGTAGGGCTTGTAGAAAATAATGATGTGCATAAAGAGAGTTTAGTTGTAAATAAACTGAAGAAAACGCAAAACGGTGCAATGTTTTATAAATACCTGAAGAAAAGGAGTTACGTTGACTAATAAATGAAAACAATTGTTTGTGAAATTAATTTTAATAACACGTTGACAAATTTATAGAAAAAATATTAGTTCAATACAAATTGTGTAAAGGTTGTTAACAAATGTGTGTTTCAAATATTGGGAGGAAGCTAAAGTGAACGGTTGTTTATGAAAATTGGTTCGCTTTTCTTATTCCTCAAAATAAGCTAATTAGTGTAAAATTTATGATGTTTTAAATTTCTAGCCTAGTAAGAGTGAATCTTGATTTTTTTGGCTCAAAATATGTAGTCATAGTGTTTTGAAAACCAATAATTCTAAGAAAGATAAATATTGTGAGTATTATAAATAACATAAAAAGAAGAAAAATGAGATTTATGGAATTAATTATTGGTTTCTCTTTTAGACTAACCACCCATTATACTAACATTAACCCATTAATCCTACTAAGGTTCAATCTAGTTAAGAAAACCAAAACAAAGTAAAATGTTAGCTGCATAATACAAATTAGACACCCAAAAAAAAAAAAAAAAAAAAAAAGGAGGAACAAATATAATTAATGGGCTCAGCCCATTTTAGAACTGCTGCTGCGTGTTGCTGTTGGGCTGACTCGAGAAGAGGATCTTATTGGGCTTTGGCCCAATACCGAATGTGGAAGATGACGAGTCGCTTGGACTCGTATGCGATAGTCATGCATAAAAACGAAATAAAATGATTAGTATACGATCAATAAACAAGGTTAAACATGTAAAATATAACTCAAAAAATAAATCAGTAAATTATGTATACACCGTGTATATTTTAGTATATCTTATGTATATACATTCATACAGAGGTATAAAGTGTACATGTTGGAAAGCTTTCACCCTCGTCTTCCCGATATTACACAAGTTCCAAGGGATTTCACGAATCCCATGCATAGCTAACACCGGGAGGGTTTAAGCTTAATCCATACTGACCGGCCAATCTCCCACAAATGTATTAATCTAAGCATACATAAACACACACTTTCCTCATAAAAACTCCCGCTGCCTATAATATCACATGTTGCTTATATTCTTTTCCTATGCTTTGATTCAACGAGACAGAACACTTCAATTGCATTCCAAGAGATAAATTACTTGCACTATAATTCCTATGACCATTCACAGCAGACTAGAGAAAGAGACACGCACAAAGAACTCACTGCTGTATCTATACTATGCTAAGATACAAGAGGAAGGGACTGAAATATGCATATTTAATTATAAGTCCAATTGAACTCCTGCTTAAACTTGAAGGAGAAAGACCACTGAGCTGAACCAAATATGCTCTTAATTTATTGAATTTTTGCTTGGCACAAACATGAGGGAACCGAGGGAAATGAGTAGAAAAAAAAGATCACATACAAAAAAAACAGAAACAACCTTGTACCAAAAACTAATCCCCATGAATTCAGAGATAAAAGAGAAAACATCAGAGCATGCGAAGAGTGAAATGAGTTAAATTAAAGGATAGGATTATCAACAAAAAACTATTACTGCTTTAAAATGTTTATTACATACCCTACTGGAGCATGAGATTAATTTGAAAGTCAATTCACTCTTAAAACAGTATTCCCAGATTATTATGTATATCCAGAATATAAGATAAAAGAACTCTTAAATCTTGACTCCAACAAAATGAACACACATCTGGCACCTAACTAAGCTTGGACATAAATATAGAACCTAAATAGTGATCTCTATCTTGAAAGAAACTCTTTAAAGAACATATTTTTTCGCTACACGAACCACAAACTGAAACATAAATGCTCATTCATAGTTTTCTCACAGGGGGTACTTGACTGAAACACTCATGTATCAAATGGTAAAGATTTTAATATCTCGAGTAAAACATAACGACATGCTTCCGGACCACCTTACAGCCATATCTAACATTTTTTTTTCAGAGTTAACATCTATCCCGACTTAGCATATAGCGATTCAACACAAAATATGAGTGAGCAGCATGAGTGCATTGGATCATACTAAATTAATAACGAGTTTTAATCACCCAGTTCATCTCTTAAGACTATATCATCTCAACAGCTACACTATACCAAAAACTTTAGATACTAGTCACATAGTCTTGTTAATTTTTAATTAAGCAGGAACAGGGCTACCACACTAATATAACAGAGCTGAACCAAATTAAAACAACAGCAAAGAGAAGGGGAAATCAAGCTGCATACGAGTGTGTGTGTTTCTAACTTAGTTAGATAGGTATTAGAATGTGTGTAAGCCCAATAACATGTGCAAGTAACGAAAGAAATGAATAAAGCGGACCCAACATAAATGGAACAGTTTTAGTTTGGTCACAGACAGAAATGACTTAAAACAATATGAAGCAAGAGAAGATGTGATTTAAGAAAATCAGATTTTGGATACGAGAGCAGAGTGATGTAAACAGTGCCAGATCGATATTTTGGTTCATGACAAACATTTCACTCGCAACTACCGAGGACGCGTAAATGGACATGATTCATGAGCACATTTTGGAGATATACAATCCTTTATACTAAGTATACCGTAGTGTCTATGCATAGGCCGAAAATGAAAATTACTTGTAAGGCTGCCAAGCTTAGACAGAATACATTATATCCTATAGTAGCATATAGAAATCGACGAGACTATCCAATTTGCATTCAAACCATACTATTTTTAGACTAAGCATGTACAGCGTCAAGCATATTCGGATAACATAAAAGTGGGCAGAAAGCTGAGCACATCCCTTTACTCGTCTAACATATAGGCCTTATGTATTACTACCTGTTTTAACCATATACACCCAGTATACCTCAGATATACACACCACGATGTATATGTCAGATGTATATCGAACGTATATCTTTTTCTTATCTTGATAATCCGCTGTATATCCTATGTATATTCGACTTTAAATAGGTTCTAAGTCTGGGAGATTCAGTCTAAACATCTAAACCACAGTACACACCTTTCAAATTCATTTTAGCAAGTATCCTCCTATCCTAACAGCATCCAAACATCAAACCAACAACACGACGACCGGGAAAATACATAATTAACTAACCAGAACAAAAACTAAAGACTGAAAATAAGAAACGTATCGAAATTTACCTTTTTTGTGTGCAGTGAACTGAGGTCGTCGGGGTTTCGAATCTACGCTCGAACTCGAACGAAACTCGAACCCAATTAAAATAATAATATAAGACTTGTAGTGGGAAAAAAAGGGGAATTGTTGAGTGTGGTAAAGTTTCGGGTAGTTGCAGCGACGGCTAAAATAAAAACCTGAATTTTTTGAAAACGAAAGAGAACTCAAAATTTTGAGAGAATACCCATGTCTTCCCCCCTTTCTAAAATCAAAACTCCAAAACAACGAAACCCCCTTTTTTCGATCTCTTCTGGTTTGTTTGAGTTGATTTTCATCCCCCTCTTTTTCGATTTCTCCTTTTGATTTGTTTCACTCCCCCCTTTTTCGATCTTTTTCTGATTCTTTTATCTTGTTTCTTCTTGATTTTGTTTTTTTCCTTTTCTTTTCCTTTCCTGATCTCTCCCCATTAACGATTCAACTCGGATTCATTTATAGGGTTTCGTTTGTATTAAAATAAAGAGAGGACCGTGAAGGAGCAGGGGACAAAGAGAAGTGGAAGGAGTGTGAGGCGTGGGGGACAGTGGTGAGTGGGAGAGAGCGTGAGAAGAGGGAGGAAAGGGAAGGGGAGCGGCGTTGAGAGATGAAGATAGAGGCGGAAAAGAAGGAGAAAAGAAAGAAAGAGAGATGAGGGTCAAGAAGGAGAGGGAGGCGGAAAATGGGATTAGGTTTAGGGTAAAGGAGAAGAGGAAAAGAAGTGGACCGGGTCGGGTGAAATATGGGCTGGGCTGAAATTAAAATGGTAGTGGGCTGGTCCGTTTAATTTAAATATGGGCTGATATAAATGTGGGTTGGGTATTAAAATGTGGGGTGATTATTTGGGTAGGGAAATGATATTATATTTGTATTTTGGGCCATTAATTTGGCTGAAAAATATTAGTCCTTCCTCCGCTATTTAATTATATTTGTTTTTTGGGATTCTAACTGGTATAATATATATTATGTAATTAATAATTAATATGTAGAAGAAAAAATAAAGATTTTGCAAAGTGTTGTCTTGTAATTAATTTAACGATTCCAAACCCGAAAATGAAACGATGACTAACCGTTTAAAATCTGTGATAAAGTAATACTTATAATGTTTAAAAAAAATAAAAGTAGCGAAAATAATAGTAGTGAAAATAAAGTATTTAGCTCGTCAGTAAATTTAGAAACCCGGGTAAATTAAATAGGAGAGGGACAAAATTGGGTGTCAACAGTTATTTATTCTATCTTTGAGCTGTAACGTTGGGTAATGATTGCAAGCATTAGTCGAAGCCATTATATTGACTTTTCTTGGGAAAGAGAGTCAATATTGGTAAGATTGAATAACAATGACTCGAGGCGTTAACCCTCGTTTAATAGACTAACTTAGGAATAAGAATAAGTCTAAATTGGCATTATTGATCGCTCTTCGATTGTAACTCTTTTATATTCGGAAGAATCATAAAGAGGAAATACTGCTTAACTGTTGCGAAACATTAAGAAGTCCTTAAGAGACCAAGTGCATATTCATAGAACAACCATTAGAAGTATATCACATTGAAACCTGAAACATAATATCTAATCAAATTGGGGAACACAATCTTAGTCTCTCTCTCACATTAATTACATTTTAAGTCAAAGTATTCAATTACATTATTCAACAATCAATTCAAACTATCCGGAATAGGATTAAAGCATTTAAAGACTGGTATCGCATACGATTAGTACTCTTTTCTCTTCATATTCCCTGTGGGATTCGACCCCAACCTTGTTGGGTTACTATATTTGACAACGTCCGCTTTACGCCATTAATAGGTGTAATTTGAGCGTATCAACCTTGCATCGTCAATAGAGAACAGTTGTAAAGCTAAGCCACTTGCTACACACAAGTACAGTTGTGAGTTGGCCCATGTTTTAGGCCAAAGTGAATGAGTGGTCTCCATCCATCCCACATGTTCCCACTATATATACAAGATAATGACAACATATTGAGTAGACTTAAAAAACCTAATCCATATTGTGCAAAACCTACCGACACAAGTTTCTCAAGTGCTCTTAAGAACAAAGCCATCTATAAGGTGAAGAACCTAATCTAGACATAAGATATTGTCTATGTTCTTTGGGTTGCTGTAAGTCTTTGCTTACTTGTGCTTAAATTGTAAACCTACTTTTCCTAGAAAGAAAGCTATTTATAGGTTTTCTAAATTCTTAAGGTTGCTTCCACAAGCTCTTAAATGGTACACTATGCTAGAGCTAGCTTAGTTGTATTATTGTGTGGCTAGAGTTAGTCACAGTAAAATCTCAAAGGGTACCTTTGAGTGGTACACTAGGCTAGAGCTAGTCTAGGTGTATTAGTTTTCTTGGCTAGAGTTAGTCAAAATGAGGTATTTGCAATCGGAGTATTGCAAAGGTTGAGGGACTATGGGAGTTTGTTCCTACGTTGGTACTGTTGTAAGGGCTGAGGGATTATGGGAGTTGTTACGATTCACTTTTAGGTTGGTGCATAAAAGCTACAAAGAGGTTGTTAGTGCTCTAATTAGATTTTAGTATTTTTTAGATTTGCGACCTAATTTATCAAAGAAAACTAGGAGAATCGGATAAAAGATTTTTCAAGCAAAAGAGAAATCTTTTTGGTACCAAAGTTCGAGGTAAGGATTTTGGTGATTCCAAGGGAAGGTTTTACGCACCCTAGTATTAAAGATCTGTAGAATACAGTTGACCTACGAGCTTCAATATGAGATTAATGTATTATCTACTTAAATGTTTAATTTTTCGCAAAAAAAAACGTCATTCATTTATCATAAACATCAAAAGAAATTTCGACAAAAAAGTCCCCTTAGAAAAGGGGTTTTTGGTTTTGAAAATCTACATAAGTATTCAACTCACTTTATTATCGGACTAGGACACACCCGAAATCTCTCCCAAGTAGAGTCACTACTATTCTAGTCCTAATAAATGGGTATAGTACTTACAGGTTTTATAATATAATATAGGAAAATATGGAGTATATCTCCGCTTTTATACACACACATATATAAGGAAAATGATAATGTTTTTATTTAAGTCATTTTTTATTTAAGTCCAATTTATTTGTTGAAGCTCAATAGGTCAACTTAATCCACACCAAAGCCATCTTATTCTCAAATTTGGTCCAAGTAGATTTCCTTTACTTTTTGTACCTTCAAGTTGGGCTTTTGGCCCGAAACACTTGTTCTTTTCTACAAAATTGTCCCAGTCCAAACAGGTTTTGCCAAAGTTACTTTGATAGAAAATCTGAGTTTTTAATTCCAAAATTGTGTCCCAAGTCCAATAAATTTCAAATTTTACAAGATTAAATCATTTTTGAAGTCAATTTCAGTCCAAATATAAGTGAAGCCCAAAGAGTACAAATCTGATCAGTTTTATTCTGGAAAAGGCGGTCCATTAGTGGGCTTGAGGTCCAAAAATCAATTTACACCTTCAAACATTTTTTGACTATTTAAAGGGGGCGCAAGGCCCAAAACCATTCTCATTTCCATCTTTTGGATCAGTTTTAAACTTTGAGAAAGGTTGATTTCATGCAAAGTGTTAAATTAAGCGTGGTTTTAAAAGTGTTTAGGCGTCATCCTAATAATACTAATCATTTTCCGAAGTTTTAGCATCCATAGGATTTCAATATTATACAAGTTGTTTTTCAAATACATATATACAAGAATGGAAATATAGGAGAAAAGTTTAGGCTGGTGGGCCTGCCTAAGCCCACCAGTTGTTATTTTCACCCATAGTTGGGCCTTCAATAATGCAAGTCATTTTCACCCATGACTGGGCCTTCTAATGCAAATATTTGCTTCCCTTTCAATTCTATCAGACTCGATAAAAAATAATAAGGTTGGGCCTCAGGTCCAATAGGTTTCAAATGCAAGGCCCAAGTGGCCTCGACATTTAATCACATGGGACATAAAAATAAAACAAGGATTAGAAGATATCTAGGACATGTCCATTCATCTAATATAAACTAAACTATACAAATATACCAAGTATATGCGAAGCATGCATAAAATTATCCTTAAGCAGTTGGCATACATAGAGAAAACAACCAGCCCAGATTATAACCACAAGCCCCGTTGGAAACAGGATGATGAAAGATGCAGCCCAAGTAAAGGAAAAGATCCTAACTCACAATGAGTACGAGACAAAAGCCCAACATAGTCATGAAGCATAAAGAAACAAGCCCAAATCAATACTACTTATAAGGCAAAATAGCAATTCCAAATCCACATAAGTGATATACCATATTTATATTAGATATACAAGTGTTTATACACCAATTGTATACAAAACTGTATGTATATAATATATTTAGGTATATTTCTTGTATATCCGTAGAGAAATTAGTATTTAGATCCAGAGAGAAGCACATTTATTCATTTTTTACATCCAAAAAGGGAAAGAAAAAAGAGCACAACATGAAATATATATAGATAGGAATTAAAAGCCAAATAAACCATAAGTGCACTACTTTTAGGATTAAGACATTTCATGTCATTTTAAACTTCAAAGAGTGATTTAAGGCCTTCATGAACTCCTGTCAAATTGTTTTTACATTCTTTTCAATTCCACATTGAACATATGCCACACTAGACCTTAACTTACTTAAGTTGGTTGATAAGCATGCTCTGATAGGTACCAGCTGTCATGCTCTATTTTTAACAGGTTAAAACTAGTTCACAACTTATGAATATATTTCCTCTGGTTTTTTCAAATTTTCAGAGTCGCCACCTAATTTTAGGAAATATTAGGAAACCATTTGTAAAAAAAAATGTAAATTCCATTTTTAGTCTTTGAAACCTTTGAGATTCTAGGTAAGAGTTTTGTTTACCCCGAGGGAAAGGTGTTAAGCATCCCTCAGAGCCTATCCGAAGACAATCTTTAAACTTAGCTTAACTAACACTAGAGGGAAATTCTTTAATTACTTTATTATTACCTATATTTTTTCTTAGAAATCGGTGAAAAAAGAACACTACTTTCCTAAAACAATTTACGTAGAAAAAAAAAAGTTTTAAGGTAATTATAACTATGCGAGTGAACACGTAAAAGAGATAGTTAATGATAATGTATGCACGAGGAAAAAAAAGAGTATATTGTATATAAAATAATATATGCGGTGTAGAGTAAGAAGGTATGTAATTTATGAGAAAATTACATAAATATGGGGTGGGTTTATCATAAGTAAAAATAGCATAAAATATATATAGCATAAAACAATATATACACAGTTTCAGAAAATAGCAACTGATAATAACATATAGTACTGTAATATATACGTATAATGCAAAAGGTGATTGAAGGAATTAACAAAAATAAGATAGTATATATAGTATGTATATGTGTATGAAAATAGAGTATGTACCTTATAGCTCTTATAAGATAGCTTGGCCACTATACTTGGACCCTAATATGGAGTTCTTGTACTTAAATAATAAGGCCTGCTCATGTTAGTTAAAAATAAATGCTGCAAATGTTTTTGGCCTTGAGATATACCCTGTTCTTAGAGTAGTCGCGCTAAAGCTCAGATATGATTTCCCATTTTATACATATTATGTGGCCCCAAAACGTCCTGCTGCTTTTCTTTTTGTTTCTAAACCGAACTGTTTTTCTGGTCTCATTTTTACCCTAACAGACCTAAAAATATGTGATTGACAACAATGCCCCTTTTTATGAAAAACAATCTGGTTTTTGCCTCTTTCTGAAAAACCAATTGTGACCTGAAAATTTGTTGGGAAATCTTTAAAAGAAAAAAAAAATCTCAAAAGGTTATGCTAAATCTAGTATCAAAAGAGGTGGAAGATAAGGACTAAACTCGCTGTTATGCTCAGCCATTTTTCCACGGGTTCATTCACAAGCAAGAAACAAATATGCTACAAATACAATCCAATCAAAGTGTTAGTCAAAAATATAAACATGTATGCTAACGCAAAGACATAAAGTTTGAACAAAGGGAGGAGAACGGGGACGCTTGACATGAACGAACGACGCTAGACACAAGCAAAGGAGGCTGCTACTGTTTTTTCTCTGATCCGGATAGAATCCGGAGTTGCCATAACTCCAAATGCCCCCGAGTGTTTCATGAAAAGGAAAGAAAAAAATAATAATAAGGATTAGGGAGAATTCTAGATCGTCAATAACGAAGGCTAAATATCACATGGTATCTAAAGAAACATCTTCCTTTTAACATTCGAAACATGGAGCTACAATATTATACTTGTCACTAATGTTATGCAGCAAACAAACTTAGATGCTCAAGTAAGAAGAACTCATAAATCTTTGTATGGTTTGGACAGCTCATAAATCTTTGTATGGTTTGGTAATACACCAAAAATTATCTAGTTATAGTAGTTCACAAGGGAAAAAAAAATACAACCAGAATGCTAACGAGGAATTTAAAGCCTGAACTTCAAGGAAGTTGTTAAAGAGTTAATCATATTCTGGAAAAAATTCTTAATCAAACAAAATTCTTACAACCTTAGGAACATTAACAAATCTCAACAATAGTTTTCAACACACTTTACTAAGCTCATATAAATAGCAACTTCCAAAATAAACAAGCAAAACAAACAGCTACTGAATCCCTGCATATATCCATGCTTCATTTTCTTTCTTTTTTCCTTTTTTTTTTTTTTTTGGGTAAAACAAACAAACAAAATCTCCTTTCATATATTTTATGGACAACTGAAACTGCCTTAAGATCCTCAAAACAACAAAAGCTTAATACTCCTAATAGACCCATCCTAAACTAAATATGTACTTTATAGTACATACTTCACCATAGAACTCGAACACAAATTCAAAAGTCCACTGTAGTTTTTCGGTGACCACATCTCCGAATACTTGTTGTCACTGGTTTGAAGGAAGAGACTCATATATTTTGACAGTCAAACGCACAAAGTCTAATGAAACATGCATATAACAGTAAGTCAAACAAGCAACATACGAACGACTTGAGGAAACAGAAAAGTTAGCCCTGCGACGAAGTTATTCACATGTTCGACGGATTTTATTTTCATGAATCAATAACTTTTCCTTTAATCAAGACGAGTAACTTTTTTTTTTGTCTAGTCAAAATAGTAACTTTTTTTTTAGCAAACTTACATGAAAGCAGCCACTTCGTCTCAACACACAAAGAACTCTCCTAAAAATAAAGCTACAACTTAAGCGAGCTAACATACGGAGGGGGCGAGGAGAGACTATACCAATAAGACTAAGTTAAAGTGACCTTTTTCTTATGAAAATAATATACTTTATCAAACCATTTAAAAAACTGTGACAGACTTCAACAATTTTAGCACACTTTACAAGTTCATTATTAACCATTTATGGGCATATCGAAGAAGCAAAGCAGTCATTGGATTCAAACGTATTTTCAAATCTCATGAATGGATGGAAAAGAGAAGTAAGACAGTTTACTTTATTAAATTCATTCCCAAAATCTTACTAGTGCAAACCCCCTTTTCACCAGTAGCTAAAAAAAATAAGAAGTTTACCAGAGAAAAAAAAAAGTTTCTGAGTTTTTGATTAAGGCATTAGTTAATCCTGCCACTTAAAATTCTAATATGCGGCTAAGGTATCTAACAAAGAAACAAGGCATAATCACATATCTTCTCAAGAAATTAAATATCAATTCAATTTTTAACATGAGCACATTCAAAACCAATTTTAGACAAAAGATATAGTTCACTAGACAAGATTTCTAAAACATATCCTATTCTCCAAAATACGTAAGTCAGCACATTAATCATACCAGCAACTCGAATATAATAGCCCCATTTCCCTTTTAATGCAAGTTTAAGTGTTCCAAAATCTTAAAAAATTAGTTATTTAAGCTCAAAGAGGAACATATTCTTGATCTTAAGTATCAACAATCAGACCCAAAAGAAGTACACTAGCAACCAAACTATTCGTATGATTTTTAAAACTTAAATGCAATTAGGTAGGTTAGTGGATGGTGAAGCTAACAGTGATAGCAACTAACTAAAATGAGAGGAAGTCATGAAGCTCCTTATAGCATGATAAGGATGTGGGAAACAGATTTCAATATTGATTTATTGTGTTCAACAAAGCACCTGACAAGTTTAAAGTATTTTTTTTGAACATGTCTCAAGATTTAATCACGTTATGACACGGAACCTCATACAAACGGTGACTTTTCAAGATTTAACATCTAAAACTCATATCAAAACTCGAAAGGGATTTTAAGGGGACAAATCCAAGTTCAACAGATGCTAGAACAAGACAGTGAATTCCTTATTGTCTTCAAACAGGGATTAGCTATAAGTCATGATCAAAAGGGAACTCCTTACCAAGATTAAAGCACAGTGGGAACTTGATTAAATCTTAACAGAACCTCATTCAAACCATTTCAAATAACAACTTCAACTGGCAGCATACTATTAACCAAGCTACAAGCTAATATTCAGAAAATACACCTTTTACTACTAAGGGAAAACATAAATTTATTCATGCTCTTCTCAGAAATCTTTAAACTCAAAGCGATCGCATTGCTAACTACATAATCAGAAACAGAAGCAAATATCACATGTAGCACAGGAACTCAAACGTTGAACTAACTTAAGCAAGCTGATAACAAGAACGAAAGCTTTTAAACTAATGACTCCATTTATCCACTTATCAACTAATCTTACGTCATTTAAATTAAGACACTGAACTCTTTTGAACAATGACTGTACATATATATGTATATAAAGACCTTTAGACAAAGAGACGGGTTATATTTGTCACAAAGAAATGATAACCAAGATGTGGAAATATTCAGCAAAAACACTTATAATAACTTTGTAATTTAAACATAAAGATTCACATCAATCTTATGACCCCAGATACACTAAGAGGTGGCTACCACACACAGAGGTCGAGTTGCGTTTACCAAAACAGATTCATGCAATTCGCTAGGGGACATATCATTCAAGTCGTTCAACTAAAGGATCCTATATTTATTAGCATGATACATGATTGTATCTTAACAGAGAGGAGGACTACTTTTGAGACACGGAACTTAAGCCACAAGGCTTGCGAAAACCAGTAAGCACAAAGTTCAAGCTCACAATATGCTCGGAGAATTAAGTAGATTTATCCAATCCGACCTAAATTAATATCTACTGATTCGTGGTAATATTATGGTAACAACAATCCTTTAATAATGATGCAAACAACCCCTCGAAACAAAATGAATATCAATGCTCATGTAGTCGACTAGGTAATTAACATTTCTGAGTGCAATTAATCCTTATTAACTATTTTATCTAAGACTAGAACAAAACAGAGCAGCGAGGAGATTTAAGCAGGCAGAAATCCAAGCGAATGACAAGAACTATTAAACGACTACATTTCCACTTCTGTAAAATTAAAGATGAAGAGAAGACGAGTATGTTTACCTTCTTTAGGACAGCGAACTGGGGCTAATGTCATCGTCGAGTCTCCGAATCCGCTCCAAACAGTCCTTGCTCAGCCGAGAACTAAAAGAAGGGATTTCGACAATCAAAAACTTAAGAGTAAAAAAAAAAAAAAGATTTTTCACAGAATCCAAGCTTTTAACAAAAGGAATTTTATGAGGGGGAAGCTTGTGAAAAATAAAAGGGATTTTTTATGGTTTTTTCAACTTGTCCTCAACAGCCCGTAGAGGGGCTGTATTTATAGCTGAAAAAATGGGAACTCAAATTCAACATTGAAAACCACAAAAAGGGGGGTGAAATCGTTTGAAATAAACTTCAAACAAAAGGAAACCAAGAACGGAAGAGAAAGAAATCACCTTTTTCAGAGATGATTTGAAAGATTGAGACTGTTGAAACTGAAAATCCGAAAGATTTTTCAGCAAACCGAGCTCTGAAGGTAGGGTGAGGTCTTTTTATCCATTCAATCGTCCTTGTATTCGCAAGATTCTCACGTTTGCCCTCTTTGGAAGTTGAACAAGCTAGTTTGCAGAGCATTAATGGTTCTATAATCTCGTAAAGAGGCTGAGAGGACTGAAGGGACGTGACGGCTGTGGCGTCGAGGACGGCTTGTGTACGCTGGTCCGTCGATGGAACCGGCGGTCATTTGGTTAGGGCTGTTTGGTTGAAGAGGGTCGTTTGGTTAGATGAAATGGTTACTGACTTTGGGACTTAGGGTTTTTTTTTTAGTTTAGTTAGATTTGGGCCGGGTCGGTGGGGTTTTGGGCTGGGGCGGTTCGGGTCGGTGGGGAATTGGGCTAGAGGTGTTGGGTTGCTGATTTAATTTGGAGGAGAAGGGAATTGGCCCAATATTATGTAGATGAATTAATTTCTAACCCCTTTTTACTCTAATCAATTAATTAAAATATGCTTCTTTGACCTAAATAATTCCCACAAGATGTGTACTTATATAAATTTCAATACAAGTAATTTAATATACGTATTAAGTTTTAAAAATAGAGTAAGAAGATGATTAATATAGTAATAAATAGGATTAAAGGAAAAATGTCATATAGGAACACCAATGCTATTTTTGAGTGATTTAATTGTAAAGAATGATGTTTAGTAATTTTTAATTATAAAAATATGATGTTTGGTGATTTTTGAGAAACGATAGAAACCTTTCTTAATTTGGAGAAACAATATCTTAAAAATAGTGTAGTAATTAGTGAAAATATTTCAAACTCATTTTTGGGGAATTTTCATGACTGAGAAGCATAGTGAAATTAATTAAACAAAAAAGGAGGGCCAAAATTGGGTGTCAACACCAGCAGGTTCACAAAGAAACAATACACAATCACTCAGTTAAGAGGCATAAGTATTTGATAAGTTTAACCGAATATAGACAGGCAGGACTGACAGGATGTTTAAACCCTTCTATCATATGGATATGCGCACTAAATGGTTTATTCTCAATGACAGCCCTATATGATCCTAAGCAAACAGAGTAGACATGCTTCCATAGATGATTAATTGGATAAATAGGCAATTTTTATAAGTGCAACATAGTACCATCTAAGATAAGGATACACACTCACAAACTTAGATCATGTTACATTAGTTGTCCTAAAAGTCAAACAAACAAGTTTCAAAAAGGCATATAGTCTCTATGTGCAAGTCTTTAAGCTTCATTTCTGCCTTTCAAACACAGAACCAGTTATTTCACTGATAGGATAATGTTAAACAGGGTTAAAGGAAGTATTTATGGACTTTAAACAGGCTCAAACCAACAATTGATACTATGCAGAAGTAATCACTCAATAAAATAGAGACATTCAATTAGGTGCAGCATGATATTCACATGGAATCTTACATGAATAAACTAATATTCGGCAAAAAGTGGTTTAATCAGATGTGCCTCCAATTTGTAAGTGATTTATCATGCAAACTTAACCACAAAAAACAATTTAAGTGATATGCACACACTGGACTAGACCAAACAAGATCCTTCACGCTATTTGTTTTCAAATTAGCATGCTTTCACAGGTTATGAGTCAATATGCAATTATGATCCAACTAACAGAACTTCACATAACATTCTCAAGCAAACAGGATCCAATGGGCTACAATAACAACAGGTTAATATTATACTAAATTCATTTTAAACATAGTCATAAGCAACTATAACTAGTTAAAACTGAGCAGAGCAAGTGCTAATAAGCTTTCAAGAGTCATGCTAATCTAAAGCAGACTCACAACAATTTAAGACACCAAAATATGAGCCCAGATCACAATATTTGAACATATGAAATCATAGACTCACTAACATGATCCAACACTGAGCATACAGAGCAATAAATGGATTTAAAGTAACATGTTAGCAGCACTTGGCATGTAAAGGTTTGATTAAACAAGTTGTAGGCTAAATTAAGAAATATCTGAGACAAAATTGATCCTTATAGCACAACTAAGCAGGTTCAGACCCGAACTATATAATGCTAAATCAAAATAGAACCCAACTGACTTAGTTTAGGCAGACTAATCATGCAAAAAGCTAGTGCACAGGAATATGCTCAACAGGCTACCTAATTTAAACTAACAAGTGATTATTACAAACAAATACATGTAAGCTTAAAGCATAATATTGATCTAAAACTTATATATAAAGCTAACAAATACAGAACTAAACTAAACAAGAATAATCAAAGACTAATTATGCATAATACAACTAAAGCAACTACAAACAGGAACTAAACTACTCTAAATCTCATAAGCAGTTAAAAACACTCAAACAATTACTGAAAATAACTTAAAGGAAGATGATTGACCTTTCTTAGGCGCAGCCAATGGTTGAGAATGGATTTGAGAACCTTTCACCTCCACTCAAATCGCTAGCTACACACCCAGAAAACAAAAACCAAACTTTTAAAACTTAAACTCAACTCAAAAAATTAAAGGTCTCAAGAAAAGTTGCTAAGACCCAAGGTATTTTGAGTTTTTTGTGTGAATATCAGATATTTAGTCCTGTTGAAAGTGTGAATTAGGGGTTCTTTATATAGAACCCCAAAAATCCCCAAACCCTAGTTTGAAATCGATGTGGGACAAATGCCAATTCCTCATAATTGCTTCCTCACATCACATTCAAGGGTCAAGATTCAAGCAAACAAAAGCACAAACGGTCAGATTTAGGCGACCTCTAACGGATCCTTTTGGTTCCAATTGTGCCAATAGGATTCGAGGAATCAAAACACCTTAGGAAAAAAATCTACTAAGGACTTGTACTAGTTTGACCCAAAAAATACAAAAAAAGCAAAGAGAAGGAGTGTAATGTCGTGTTTGGGTTGGTTCTTTGGTGGAAGTAGGTGAGGAATGACAGATCAATAAATGCTCTTGCCATTCTCGACCGTACAACGACCACAAACACCAACGTGGGCCCTCAAAATTTCAAATTTCGACAAGTGATGTAAGAGAGAGGGAGGGGTAAAGAGGCGGCTAGGGTTTCCCTTTGGAACCCTTGGCCTCTTTCACGAATCCGCGACTTTTGTAGGACAAAAAAAAAAGTTGAACCAAACTAACACAAAAAAAAAAAAAATAAGTAGGTTTCACGCACTAATTTAATGCGTGAAAGGACCAAACTGCAAAAATAAAAGTTTGGCCTTTCACGCACTAAATTAGTGCGTGAATGAGCATGCGTGAATAGTGTACTAAATTAGTACTAAATTGTTATTCTTCATCATAAGTTGGCAAGTCTTCTTTATTGACTGGTGCCTGTTGCAAGGGAGATAAGTGCACAAGTCAATAAAGAAGACTCGCCAACTTATGATGAAGAATAACAATTTAGTACTAATTTAGTACACTATGCACGCATGCTCATTCACGCATGAATTTAGTGCGTGAAAGGCCAAACTTTTATTTTTGCAGTTTGGTCCTTTCACGCACTAAATTAGTGCGTGAAACCTACTTATGTGTTTTTTTTTTTTTGTGTTAGTTTGGTTCAACTTTTTTTTTTTTGTCCTACAAAAGTCGGCGATTCCCTCTTTCACCAATGAGAGCCCTGAGGTCTGTTTGTGTGGATATAAACGTGGATGGGTTGGGTCAGTCCTTTAATGAAATGGGCCCGACCGATTTAAAAAGAGGATAGGAGGGGGACTTATATACACACACGTATACGTGATATACATGTATACACATGTATATCCGTAGATATGCATGTATATATATAAAATGACTTAGGTACTTTAATTAAACAAATGGCCCTAACTAAGACAATTAACGAATTTAACCCTTCAATTAAAAACCAAATACAACTTAATTAACCAATTAACCAAACTAATGGATATGGTTAATATGCAAAAGGACTTAAATTGCAAATATGTCTTCAATTGACTTTCACCATGGAATTGACTATTTCCATTAAGGCCATAATTAATCTACTCAAACAATTCAAAGTTATTTTTTTGCAGGAATGACCTTAATTGACTTAAGCCATGAGTTTGGCAATTTCAAATAAGGCTTTATTTAACCAATTAAAGGCTAATTTTTCAAAATGTGAACCAAATTGACTTAAACCATGAAGTTGGCTATTTCAATTAAGGTCAAAATTAATCATATAGTGACCAATTTATAAATATAGCCACAGTTAAGCACTTAATTAATTATGATCAATCTAAAAATTGCATAAAGGCAAATTGATTATGCAGAATTAAGATTTGAGGGGTAAAATGGCTAATTCATTTAATTAATCAGATTTTTTTGATTTAAATGGAGCAAAATGCTTGCTAATTTGAACTTTCAATTAATTAAATAATTATTTTAAATTATCTTCTTAATTAAACTTGGTAAATTACTCATATTAATTATAAAAATGTGTGAATTAATTTATAAATGATTTATAATATTATAGAAATTAGTTCGCCAAATGAAATGGCAAAAAATATTATTTAAATAATTTATGAAATCATTTTGACTTGTAAAAAAAAACACATTTCGCTCCGTTAGATATCCAAAGACTCTGGTAATTAAAATAAATCATAGGTGTCAACGGGAGTTAGTTCCTAGCTTACAAGATTATAATCTGAAGTTGCTCGTGTAGTGGAGTTGAAATTCTACTGGGGTAGGTCGTGGTTTTTAATCTCTTGAGTAAGGAGTTTTTTACGGTAAAATCTTGCCTTCTGTACTTATTGCATTGCATAAGGGAACTGGTACTCAACCAAGTCTCTTCATATAGTGTTTGGGGGACACATAGCCTACATCAGGATGGAATGTTATGACACGACTCACCTGTATTCCCAATCCTTTCTGGAAAGATCTCTAGAAGCTAGTTGTGAATTGTGCACCTCTATATGAAATAATAGATACTGGAACACCATGAAGTCGCACTATCTCATTAATATACAACTTCGCATAATCTTCAGCAGAATAAGTGGTCATGACAGGTAGAAAATGTGTTGACTTTGTAAGCCTATCAATAATCACCCATATCGAATCAAACTTACGCTGAGAACGGGGAAAGCCTGTAATGAAATCCATATTGATCACCTCCCATTTCCAAGTCAGAATATTTATACTCTGTAGCAACCCACCGGGCTTCTGGTGCTCAACTTTAACCTGCTAACAATTATGACACTGAGGTACAAACTAGGCTATATCTTTCTTCATACCGTCCCACCAGTACACCCCTCTGACATCATGATACATCTTTGTAATCTCTAGATGAATAGAATAACATGAATGATGAGCTTCTCCCATAATCTGTCAGCGTAATCCTGGAACATCAGGAACACATAGTCTGTTTCGATATTTAAGGACTCCATCTCCAGTAATCTCAAATGATGTCTTCTCTTTCTGAGGAACTGTATCTCTATAATGGACTAGCATGGGATCCTCATACTGGCGCTCTTTAACCTCAGCTACTAAGGATGATGTTACTAAATCCTGAATCATAACTTTTGCATCTCCTGAGTCCAATAATCGAACTCCTAGGCTAGCTAACTGATGAAGCTCATGAGCTATCTCTTGTTTCTCTGGACGCCAATAAGATATGCTACCTATGGATATGCGGCTAAGGGCATTATCCACTACATTTTGCGTTCCCTAGATGATATAGAATGTCAACATCATAATCTTGTAATGGCTCTAACTATCGCCTATGACGCCAATTCAACTCCTTCTGCTTGAAGATGTACTGAAGGCTCTTATGATCTATATATATCAACATGAACACCATATAAGTAATGCCTCCACATATTCAGTGCTTGAATCACTACAGCTAATTCCAAATCTTGGGTCAGATAATTCTTCTCGTGCTTCCTGAGCTGCCTCAAAGCATAAGCAATAACCTTACCACACTGCATCAACGCACAACCCAATCCAATGCCTAAACCATCACAATAAATAACATAACCCTATGGCCCCTCTGGAAGTGTCAGAACTAGTGCTGAATTCAATCCGCCCTCCAACTACTGAAAACTCCGCTCACAAGCGTCAGTCCATTGGAACTTAGCTGCCTTCTGAGCTAGCTTCATCAGCGGTACGGAAAGGGAAAATAAACCTTCTACTAATATCCTGTAATAACCTGCCAAACCAGAAAACTACGAACCTCTGTCGGTGTCGTGGATCTACGACAATTTTTCATAACTTCTATCTTGTATGTATCAACCTTGATGCCCTTTTATGATATAATATGCCCCAGGAAGGCCACAGAGTTCAACCAGAACTCACATTTGGAGAACTTTGCATACAACTTCAGATCCTGAAGGAGTCTGAGTACTGCACGCAAATAATCCGCATGCTCAGTCTATCAAGAGTAGACTATAATATTATCGATAAATATGATCATGAACTGATCCAAGAAAGGCCTAAATACGCGGTTCATTAAATCTATAAATACTACTGGGGCATTTGTCAAGCCGAATGACATCACACTAAACTCAAAGTGAACATATCTGGTCCTGAAAGTTGTCTTCGGAATGTCTTTCTGCTTGACTCTAACTTGATGGGAACCCGATCTCAGATCTATCTTCGTAAAACATCTGGCACCTTACAACTAGTCAAATAAATCATCAATTATCGGGAGTAGATACTTGTTCTTTATCGTCACCTTATTTAGCTGCCTATAGTCAACACACATCCATAACGAGCCATCTTTCTATCTTACAAACAACACAAGCGCTCCCCACGGTGATGTACTAGGCCTGATAAAGTCTTTCTCGAGCAAGTCCTTCAACTGCTCCTTCAGCTCCCTCAACCCAGCAAGTGCCATCCTATATGGAGGAACAGATATCGGCTGAGGATCCGGTAAAACCGATCCTTCATCTCAGCTACAATTGTGGGAGCACACCTAGCTAGTGAATTAAAAAAACAACTATACTCTCGAACACTCATATTCCCTTGGCATAAATTTAGAAACTAATCAACTCGAGGCCATCGAGCCTCTGCTAGAAAATAGTGCCGAAGAAAAGCCTCTCTAAACTCCTACCATACTGCTGAGGGTACATTAGCCCCTCTAGACGACACCCGGGTCTCATACCACTGAACAAGAACACCTCGCAACTGGTACGAAGCCAATTCTACTGACTCAATGTTTGAAGCATACATTACCCGCAATGTCCTCAGCATCCGATTTATAAAATTTTGTAGGTACTCATCTAGTTTCGATCCAAAGAATTCTAGAGGGTTCAAAATGATGAAGTCTCGAACCCTGGCACTAACAGACATATCACCATAACCAGTACCTATACGCTAACACTGGGCCTGAGTGGCTACTAACTGGGTCAAAAACTAAATAGCATCTCGCATCTCGTAGCATGATGCATCATATGGTGGAACATGAGGTACTGTAGTCGCAACCCCTCTAGGGTCCGCTAGGGTGGAAAGGCTCTGAGAAGAATGAGATGGGGGCCTCACTCTAGGACTCACCCTGACCCCCATCGACTGGTAGCACTCTACTGGCACCCTCATCTATCACAGCCTTACCTCTCTGCCTGGCTGAAGCTCTCCTCATCACAAGCATCGCCGAAATGACAATACTTTATCAGGAAAAAAAATTCTGATAGTACGACTCTATCACACGAGCTAAGATAAGAAAGAAAGACCATTTTTCTAAATGCCCTACAGCCTCATGTTTATAAGTGTGGTGCACAACACATCATAAACAAGACTCTACTAGACACAGCTTGTAAACAACCCTAGAACGCAACTACTCTGATACCAAGTTTGTCACGACCTGTAGGAGGGCCGGGACAGGCACCCGTACCCCACCTGCCGAGCACCGCTAAACATATTTTCCTATCATAATCATAAATAAGAGTGGATCTCGGGATTACCAAATGAAAATCTATTAAATCATATAAGAGATATACTGAAAAAGGGATTAGCCGAAGAAGACATACTATACAACTATGCAAGCCGACTAGGCCATCATGAAAAACTATACAACAAAATATAGGCCGAGGTGGCTTTACAAAGTCTAACCATACTATGTTTGTCTACAAGACTCTACTGGAGTATATGACGTAACAAGGTTGGGACAGCGCCCCGCCATACCCATATACACACAAAAAAATATAACGTACCAAAATACAACAGCAACTCCGAAACAAGAGGAATGCTCTAATATCTACTGAACAGCAGCCTGCAATAGCTAGGGGTACTCACGGTTCGGTTTGGATCGGTTTTTATTTAAAAAATAACCAAACCAATTGAGTCGGTTATTCAAATTGTCAAACCAAACTATATCGGTTTTTAGTATTCGGTTTTTGTCGGTTTTTATCGGTTTTTTCAGTTTTTGTCGGTTTTTAAAACACCTTGTAGTCACTATTTGAATTTAAACTTATTTGCAATAGTATTGCCAAGAATAGTCACTCCTAAAACTAAACTCAGGAGCATACTTATTCTTAGCAATGGGTAGTTTTGCCAAGAACAGTAGAGCTAGCACAAAACAAAATTTGAAATTGTTAAAGCCATTCCTCAAATTGCAAGATGCCCCTTCAGTACCATAGTCCATAGTATCTCATGGCTTCAGCAATCATACTCTTTTTCTTATAAAGAGTCAGTTTATAAAGCTTATACAACAAAAGAATAATAAATCTTATACAGCAAAAAAACGTGGCTCTTGTTCTGTTCTTCTTTTAAGTAGAATAATAAATCTTAACAATAGCTAGATTCATAAAATATTGATGGAAGGTCTTGCTGCAATTCAGATATGCTAAATGGAGAAAGAGAAGTCTTTTCAATCAGTTTCCATTTTGTTCATAATTTCAGGCAAGCTTAGGATTATGAAACTGCTCGAAAAATCTACTAAAGTTTATGAGTCTCTACTTCATATTTAACACACCATACATATGAATAAACAGAAAATAAAACATGGCTCAACACATGAATCAACTTTAAATAGAGGGCTCAACGTAAACAGAAAATAGTAATGTCATTTTCATCATCCAACTTTAAAAAGAGTTGTATTACAATAACAACATCATAATAGGGTCCTGTAAAACACTCTTTCACATAGCAAATTAAAACAAAATTCATCCGGAACTTCAAGCAATAAGAATATAGTAGAAGTTGCTTCCATCATTTGAGCTAATCAATGCTCAAAACATCATCGGGATATTCTGAAAGAAAAGAATTGAAATATTAACATTAAATGAATTCAGAAACTTAAACATATTCACAAAGAGTTAAAGGTATAAAATTACCTTTTTCAACTATTTCAAGTTTTTGAATTTCCTCTAGAATATCTTCAATGTTGTATTCTTTGGGAGTTGACCTGAGCCATTGTTGAGTGCAAATTAAAGCTTCTACAGTTTTTGGGAACAAAGAACTTCGATATGAATCAAGAATCTGTCCTCCGGTGCTAAAAGCCGATTCGGAAGCAACAGTAGAAATAGGAATTGCAAGAACATCTCTCGCAATCCTAGAAACAATTGGATACCTTTTGCTTGCATCTTTCCACCAAGCCATGATATTCAAATCTTTGGTTAACTCCATATCATCTATCAAGTACCTTTTAAGATCATTCTTATTTCCAACATTATCTTCCTCTTGCAAATATTTTTCCCATTGTGATTGACATATCTCGCCACTATCACTTTCAGTCAACATGTTAAATTGACCTCCCAAATTAATATCAGAAGTCTTAGAAGAAGAATCTCGGTAATGTTGATACAAACGAGTTAAAGTATTCATCACTTTCTCCGATCTCAAATTTCCCACCAAACTACCATAAGCATTGGCAAAAATGAACTTCACATACCTCATCTTGTACCGGGGATCCAATACAACAGCGACAAATAATAAAATATTTATATTATCAAAATCGCCCCAATATTTATCAAACTTGCCTTGCATCTTATCAGCCATATCAATCAACACCAAATCATCACCATGAGAATTTTTTTTAATAAAACCAAGAAGATTAAAAAGCTCATGGAAGAAAGAATTTGAAGTAACATACAAAGTTCCCGAAAATTTCAAAGTAATCTGATAGAAAATGTCGAGAAACTTTGTAAAACCTTTTACCTTCTTCCAATCATCCCCACTTGGATGCCCTCTGGTCCCAGTCATTTTAAGACAATGCTTTTGGTACTTGTGATCATCAACAAACATTCTTGAAAAGGCCTTTTCAAACTTAATAGCTGCACTCAACATCATGTATGTTGAGTTCCACCTAGTTTCGACATCTAAACTCAAAAGACCATGACTATCTATTTTAACCTTTTCAACAAACAACTTAAATGAAGCAAATCTGACAGGAGAGGACTTAACATACTTCACAACATTCCTGACCCGAGAAATGGACTCATTATGATCACTTAACCCTTCCTTTACAATTAAATTCAGAATGTGAGCATTACATCTTACATGTAGAAAGTCATTGTTCAAGATGATACCTTTCCAGTCATTAATCCTCACCTTCAAGTGTCTAATTGCAGCATCATTGGCAGTAGAATTATCTAGGGTCACGGTGAATGGAGTGTCAACCTCCCAATCTATCAAACAAGCCTCGATCGTCTTTGCAATTGTCTCACCCTTATGATCTGGAACTTGAAAAAAGTTAAGAATTTTCTTTTGCAAGTTCCAATTATCATCAATCCAATGGGCAGTTATAACCATATAGGTTAGGTTTTGAAGCGATGTCCATGTATCACTAGTGTGACATATATGTTGGTTCTTAATAAGCTTTTTTAGCTTTTCTTTTTCCTCGTTATAGATTCTCAAACAATGTCTAGCAACAGTCATACGAGAGGGCAAAACAAAATTAGGCAAAATAAGTGACATCAATCTCTTAAAACCTTCCCCTTCGACGACTCTGAATGGTTATTCATCAATTATAACAAATTCAACAATAGCCTTTCGCACTTCGTTGATATTAAACACGACTTTTTCCATCTTACCAGTACCACTATTACCTCCTTGTCCCCCTCCTTCAATAGAGTAAGACCTGATTCTCCCTTGCTTCCTGTCAATGAATCTAAAAGGGGACTTTTTACAAGTATTATTCAAATGATTCCATAATGTAGTTGTCCCATTTGTCCTACTATCAGAAGCAATTTTTTTAGCACAATAATTGCACGAGGCCTTTCGCTTACCATCTTTATCAATACATTTGGAAAAGTATTTCCAAATTTGAGATGTTTCCCTTCCCATTTCAATGCCAAGATCAGTTTCAGCCAGTGTTGTTCTTTTGTGCTTTTTTGGAGGAGAGGGAATACTTGAATCAGCAACTCGCCTTTTGTTACCTTTTGGTCGAGAAATTATCTCTGCTTCTGAAAGATCTTTCACCTCTGCTTCTGAAGCTTTTGGTTCCATCTGCGAGAAAGACGAAAGATGGAATCACAAGTGAAGAAAAATTAAAAAAAAATGATGATAGAAAAAACTAGAAATTTCGCTCCCTATTTTTTTCCCCATCCCCCCCCCTTCCATTTATTTCGTTATTAATTATTCTTATTTGGTTCCCCCATTTAGTTCTTCTCTTTAACAAATTGAAAGAAAATATAAAATCAAAACTCTTTGCAAACCCTAGTGTTTCATCGTCCCAAAATGGACTCCTTCACTGTACCAAGCTTCGAAAATGGCATAATCTTTTCTCATGCACCAGAAAATTAATTTCTAAATCACCCATTGAAAAAGGAAAGAAGAAAAAGAAGAAACTAACAATACAAAGAACAATATACTCGAAAAGATAACAAAAGGTGCTTAAGAGATGAAATTACATGATCATTGCTAGGAGATACTGCTTCCATGGACACCTCTTGACTCTTGAGTTAGGGTTTTCGGAGAATACAAATGTGAAATGTGTAAATTGTAAATTTGTAATTGTGAGTGGCTCTGCATATGAAGTCCACATTTTGTTTACTTTTACTTTGGGTCCAACCGTGCAAGATGGGCTCATTTCATTAGAAGTCCATCAAAATATTTTGACCCAATATAGTTTAATTCAAAAGCATGGCCCAAGATCAAGAGTATAAAAACCCAATATAAATTGTAATTTTTTCATAAAAAAATCAAAATACACACACATATATATACAAATTTAATTTTTAAAATATGTATATATAACGTCGGTTTGGTTCGGTTTTTTTCGGTTTTTTTAGACTTGAAACCAAAACCAAACCAAATATAGTCGGTTTTTAAATTTAAAAACCAAACCAAATAAATGTCGGGTTTTTTTTCCGGTTTGGTTTGGTTATCGGTTTGGTTCGGTTTTTCGGTTTTTCGTGTTCAGCCCTAGCAATAGCGGATTGTCAACCTATCTACCTGAACCTGCGGGCATCAATTGCAGCGCCCCCAAAAAAAGAACGTCAGTACGGACAAAACACTAAGTATACCAGGTATGAAAGTAACATGAAAGAGACATAAGAGAACATAGGATGAAAGGTATACAACCTATATGTCTGAACTGCCTTTGTGGGCCAATGATGTACATAAATATTGTGCATGTATGCATAAGGGTCATACATATATATGTGTATATAACGCCCGTTAAGACTTTGTGGGCATCCCATCGTATCATATCGATCTCTGTGGGCATCATCTTCATCGTCATCATCATCATGTGATCAGGTGGTAGCGCGTATATAATGTCGTCACCCTCCCCATATCCCATATATAATACATAATATATGCGTATATAATGTCTGAGGGGTCATAGGTCTATATATGTCTATATATATATATGTATGTATACATATGCTGAGGACACTATCTAGACCCTTAAAGATATGCTGAGAGCATGTGCGCTGGATTTTGAAGGGAGTTGGGATGATCATTTTCCACTTATTGAATTTTCTTACAACAATAGCTATCACTCCAGTATTCAGATGGCCCCGTATGAAGCTCTATATGGAAGGAAATGTAGATCGCTTATTGGATAGTTCAAAGTAGGGGAGCCAAATTTAGTGGGGCCAGATCTAATCCAACAAACGGTGAAAAAGATCAAGCTTATTCAAGATGGGTTGTTAACAACCCAAAGTCATAAAAAATCCTATGTGGACAACTGTCTACGAGACTTGGAATTTAAAGTTAATAATTGGGTATTCTTGAAGGTGTCGCCGATAAAAGGTGTGATGAGATTTGGTAAGAAAGTTAAACTTAGTCCCTGGTATATTGGGCCTTACAAGATTGTGCGCAAGGTAGGCCAAGTAGCTTACGAGTTAGATCTGCCTTTAGAGTTGGAATCAGTCTACCCAGTGTTCCAAGTATTAATGCTTCGTAAGTGCGTTGGAGATCCTTCCAGAATTGTGCCTGTAAATGATGTCCAGGTTACTGAGAAGTTATCCTATGAAGAAGTACCCATTGCCATTCTTGATAGGCAAGTTCGAAGACTTAGAACCAAAGATGTAGCCTCAGTTAAAGTCCTGTGGAGAAATAATAATAAATGGGAAAAAATGACTTGGGAAGCTGAGGAAGATATGAAGTCTAGGTACCCGCATTTGTTTCACTTCCAGAAGACGTGCAGACGGAGACACCAGCACCCTCAGGTACGTAATGCTTCTTTGAGGAATTTCTTGGTTGTGCGTGGCCAGCATAGATATTAATGTTGTAGCCCTGTGAGTCATTGTATATTTTGGGTGGTTATTGATGAGTCGTGAAATTACGCGATATTCGACGCTAATTCCTTAAGCTTTTGTGACTCCTTAAGCACTTTTGTTGTTACTTTTTGTGTTTTTATGTTGTTTTGTAGGAAAAGATGCCCGGAGAGCATAAAAGAGCAAAATGGATCAAAATGGACCAAAATGGAACAAAATAGAGCAAAACAAGCCAAGTAGCTGAAATGAGTGATCGGAAGAAACCAAGTGAAAAGAAAGTCAAAAAGAGGTCAAACTGGACATTTTTGCAAAACTGTCAAAACTGGACAGTTTTGCAAAAACGGGACAGATTTGCAAAACTGTCAAAAGTGGACAGTTTTGCAAAAACGGGCAGAATTGCAAAAACAGAAATATGGGGGCAGATTTTGATATTTTTTGGACTTGGAAAAATTGGGGGGAGCTACAAAAGAGAGGCTAGGGCAAAACATTTTACATCTTTTGCCATTTTGCAAGTTTTGGAGGCTAGGGTTTTCACCTACACAATTGGAGGAGAAGATTGGAGCACTTTAATGAGATAATTCTTAAACCTTTCTTCAATTCCTTGTTTTGTATTGAATATTTTAGTGTGTAGTATTTCATTTCTAGACTTGAATCTTGTTTATGAAAATATTCTTGATTAAAGTTTGGATTGAAATTCTTGTTTTGCTTATGTATTGAATGATTTTTATTGCTATTGAAGTGGGTCTTTGTTGATTTAATTAATCCCGTTCTTGAATGTTTCCAAAGGGATTAGCTAACCCTAGGACTCACCCATTTACTTAGATTGAGCTTGGAAAAGGAAATCTAGGTTGTGAAAGATTAATTAACAAGAATTTGGGTCATTAAACTCATCTAATAACTTGAGCTTGGAAGAGAATAGTTACTTGAGGTTAAATTGATTGTGCCTAATATCACACTCTAAGGCTTGAAAAAGCTTAGAGTGAAATTCATTGATTTGGTTGGAAGACTTTCAATGAGATTTTAGATATCATTATCTATTGACATAAACCCGTTCTTAGTTGTAAAATCGTGAAATATATTGGATCGTTACTTGAGTGTAATTTCCTTTGTATCCAAACTTGTGGCCATTGATCATTTTACTTGCTTTCTAGGTTAGTTTACATTTCCGCATTAGTCATAATTTACTCAAACAAAAAACCAAAATACCATTTATCGTTTGGCTTTAGCGTAGTTGGTGAAAATTCCTTACTTTCTTAATCGCCTAGCATATTATTCCCTGTGGGATCGACCCCGACTCATAGTTGGGTAAATATATTACATACGACCGTGTACACTTTCTCTTTGAGGAGTGTATTTGGACGTTATCAGTTATGATAGGATAGTCGTGGTACAATTACAGGGGAAACTCTGGTAAAATTTTCGTAGAATTTCTAAGAGGTTAACATTTGAGGACGAATGTTTCTAGGGGGGAGGGGGAGGGGGCGGAATATTACACCTCGTAGTTTTGTATGTTAAGGTTCGCTAAGTATTAATCATTCAATTGTGTACACTGGGAGTTATTGTCGAAAGATATATGAGATTATATCTGCTTATCTTACGATTATGAGGGTTTAAACTCATGTAGTAGGGCACAGAAGGGTTAGAGAACAAATGAATCAAGGAGGCTAAGTTTTTGGAACTTTGAAGAAAAGTTGGGTAGGATTTCGTACGATAATTTTGGTCTAACTTGGGGAAATAATATCTTTTAGTATATTAGGAGTTTTGAAGTGAAACAAAATCCTAAATGAAGTTCGGGAAGTCTAGTTTGCAACACAACAAACCACGTGCCGATCTGACATTAGAATCAAATGTTATGAGTGTTTTAAAACAGGATGCTAGAGCAGAGATTAACTCTGCGCGAACGCGCCTGAAGGTGGCGCGAACTTGTAGAGGAGCCAGTGTATGACTCAGGGCGAACGCATCCCAAGGTGGCGCGAACGTGCTGAGCAATTTCGAGTTCGGTGCAACCCGACTCTAGAACTTAATTAAAGGGGGCTTACCCCCTCATTTTTCATCCAAACATATCTCCAAACACCCCAAACATTCTAGAAATTTCCCCCAACTTCCAATCATGAAATTTTGACGCGAATTAAGTGGAATTCCCTGGATTTAGGTTCGGACAGTGTATAGTTACGATTGTAATATTGTCTTGCGAGGGATCATGACTTGGATTCAAGATGGATATTAGAGTATTGCGGTTCTAGCGGGAGTAACGTATGAATCTTCCCTTATTAATATTGCTTTAGGTTTATTTATGAGATAAAGTTATTAAATAGTCGTATAACAAGTTGGTTGGTTGAGAAATTTGGAAAACATCATGCGGGATGTTTTATGGAGCCTATTGGTGATGATAATCTTGTTTTCGACACTGGTATTGTTATTGTTGTTGTTGGTTGTTGAATTGTGATTGCGGGTTAGGCATATAAACAGGGGAGATTCTGCCCGAATTTCGATAGAATTCTAAAGAAGTTTAATTTAAAGACTTGAGATAAGCATATGATGATAAGTCTAATAGTAGTACGATTTCTCTTGAATGTAGATTTACGAGCTCGGGAGAATAAGCGTTAAGTAGTAGGAAGTCAATCAGGTATGTTAAGGCTAGTCCCTTTCTTTCAAAAGGCATGATTCCTATGTTATGATTCCGCACATATTTCCATAACTTTCTTACTTCCAGAAGTTAGAAATTCTTGATTCATAAAAGTTTCTTATGATGTTAAAGATAAGATGTTTTCTATTATGATCATAATGATGATGATGATTCCATTCTAAAAATTCCAAAACTTATGATTTTAATGCTATTATGAGATTATTGAATTATTCCATGAATTCCATGATTTTATTCACTGTTGTTGATCTCACCTTATGATGATTGTTCCTTCAAGGTGAGATATAGAGATGATGATTGTTCCATAATATAAATCGGAAGTTACCAACCTTACGTCACTCCGATAGAGTTGTAGCTTTGATTGGGCTCTCATGCATGCTTATATTTATATGTAATTACACCGTGCCTATATGGCCGGCCAGCACCACTACGGTGGGTAGCTATGGAAATAATAGTAACACCGTGCCTATATGGCTGGGCAATACCACTAGTGGGCGGCGTGAGATGAGTACCCTGAACGCGGGAGGCCCGGACGCGGGCTAATGATTATGTTATACATGCAAATGAGAAATGTTTTTTTAGAAAGTTAAGCATGCATGATATCTGCCTTAAGAGGCAATCAAATGTACAATTCCTTTACCTCATGTTATGTTCCATTACTCATATCATGTTATTATTCATGCCTCATCTACTCAGTACATTATTCGTACTGACGTCCTTTCTTGTGAATGCTACGTTCATGCCCACAGGTAGACTGGTGGACGGACCTAATCTTTAGGAGGTTTATCAGTGAAGTTCCAGAAAGGCTCCAATTGTCCCGGAGCTGCAGCTTATTGGTACTACTCTTTTGTGTATATACTTGGGCACGGTGGAGTCCTTCCCCATCTTTATGGATTCTTATATTCTATATATAGAGGCTCTTAGACATATGAATGTATCTAGATATTTCATAGCCTTAACAGTTCATATTGTTGTATTATATTTACACAAAGATGTGCCATTATTTTGTGCTATATGTCCTTAAAGAGTATGACACACATGAGCTAGCTTATGGCCCACCTAGAAATGATCATGAGATGTATGTTTAGTGGTACTCGGTAGGTTAGGTCTAGGTGCCTGTCATATATATATATATATAAGTACATCCTGAATCTGTTGGAGTGACGTAAGGTCGTTATACCTCCGAACATCGTTATGAGATAGCTTTTCCATTAACATCTGACTTTATGAATCTTATTGAATCTAAAGAAAGATGAGCATCCTTACTAGAACATGAATCAACATGGAACATCCTTAGCTACTAAGAATAAATTCGTTATGGAGTAGCGTCACTTGTACGTTCTGTTCATAAGGGTCATGCCAAAAGAAGTAAAGTTAACCTTAACATACCTCAAGTCATCCAAACAGTACAACAACGAACTTCCCACAACTAGTGTGCCAATCCTATAACAAAGAAATGCATATACAAACTTAGATGGTGCTAGTATATCACATATATCAAAGGATAATTCGTTTCTAAAATGAAACGGGCAGCATTTCCCCCTATTCCTTAGCAACAACATATACATCAACCAACAACAACACAAGCTTATACAATCCCTTTATACTTACTTCAACAAGTATTACAAGATACGTCTCAAACAGCCCAATATATACTTCGTATATAGTATTTGATAAGCTCAAGTGTATTCGTGTTTTGATGATTGTCAAACTAATTTAGAACCAGATAGAGACCTAGTCTATGATCTGCTCTCTGTGCATCTTGTACGGTAAGCAAAGACAGTTGTAAAGCCGAGCTACTTACTGCACATAAATACAACAGTTGAGCTGGCCCATGCTTTAATTCAAATATTGAATGAGTGGTATTTATACATCCCACATGCTTCCCACTATATATATAACATGTTGCAACGTATTGTGTATCACTTGAAAAACCTAAAAATCACCCAAAAGGTGCAGCCATCACAAGACTCTCCAAGTGTTTAACAAAGCTAATCACAAACTGAAGGACCTGTTTATAACACTGAAGATGCTTTATTCTCTTAGTTTGTTTTAAGCTTTGTTCCATACACTTTAACTTGTAAACCTACTCTTGTCTTATAAGAAGTTGTTGGAGGTATTTCAAATTGTTAATAGTTGTAAAGCAATTTCCCTTTCAATCTATTAAGTGGTACCCTTGCCTAGTTTAGTCTAAGGTGTATTAGTTGGGTTTGGCTAGAGGTGGTCAACCTTAGTTTTCTTGGCTAGAGTTATTCAAGTGGAAGTGTTTGCAATCGGTGTATTGCAAAGGTTGAGGGACTACGGGAGTTAGTTCCTAGGTTGCCACAATTATAAGGGTTGAGGGATTATGAGAGTTAGTTCCTAGCTTACGATAAGTTGTAACCTGAAGTTGCTTGTGTAGTGGAGTTGAAATCTTACTGGGGTAGGTCATAGTTTTTAATCCCTTGAGCAAGGAGTTTTCTACGGTAAAAATAGTGCCTTCTTTACTTGCTGCATTGCATAAGGGAACCGGTACTCAACCAGGTCCCTCCATACATTGTTTGGTAGATACATAGTCTATAACAGTATTTATACACCTTTTCTCTACATACCCTTCTAGCAAAATAATAACAACATGACAACAACATCAACTACTATCCAAATACAAGGAAATTATCTCAATAGCACAACGACAACATGATCAAAACAGTCCATAAACTCATCAACATGGTCTCTAATCCATATTTGACTTCCTTTTTTACTTTCTTCCTTCAATCAAGTTGTATAACAATCAAACAACCTCAAGAACATATAATGGAGATGAAACCATACCTTAATCACACAAGAACAAGCTCTGGATCAAATTACTTCACTAGCATGAAACCTCCAACTTCAACACCAAAGAGATACTTGAACTCCACTAACCCTAGTGAGCTTTCTAGCACTTGAATATCTTGAATTTCTTGATTCTCTTGGGCTTGGCCTTGATTAGTATATGAACTTGGGAAAAGGGTTTTGGAGAGCCTTAGGGTGTGAAATCGAAGGATAATGAATCCAAATGAGGAAAAACAAAATATAAAGCCTCACATAAAATCCCGCCGACATAATTTGATGACCACTTTGACGGACCGCCAAACGGTTTGCGGTCCGTCAAATGGTCTAACCAGCATGTCCTTTTTGTGACTGTTTCACGGTGTAGGAGCCACCTTATGATGACTGTCAAACGGTTCTGCGGACTATCAAATGGGGCGTCAAAACACTCTTTCGACAAACTTGTTTTCTTCGATTCGTTTAACCTCTAATCCCTCCAATAGTTACTAAACATGAACTTAAACATTCACATACATAACATGAACATGGCTAGTGTCATATAACCTCAAAGGTAATCCCAGTCCAAGACTAGAACGACTAACATACAACAAATATCCACATACGAGACTACGAGGTGTAACAGTAAAATAATTGAACATTTTTATTTTTTTCCTCTCTCTTCTTCAAACCCTCGTATTCCTCGTCTCTCAAACAACTCATCCTCCATGGCTTCTTCAACCACCGTATCCTCTTTTTTCTCCTTCTTCTACACACATACAAGAAGACCTTGAATGGAATCCATTTTATTTTATATTCCTCTTTCAATCCTTTTTTTTTTAGTTTAAACGGAAAAGGGCCTAAAATAACCTTGAACTATTAATATTGGTGCAAAAATACCCTTCATCCACCTTTGAGTCCCAAATACCCCTGACATCCACCTTGGAGCCCCCAAATACCCTTGTCATCCACCTATGGGGTTTAATATACCCTTATTTCGAACAGCCCCGTGTTGACACCCAATTTTGTCCATCCTTTCGTCCAATTTACATTGTTCAGCTTCTATTTTATAAGAATATTAATTATATTTTTTTTATCACAACTAGTAGTTAAATTTCTTGATGATTTATATTGTTATTGTTACTTTTATTATTACTATTATTATTAATATTATTACTACGATTATTATTATTAATAATCTTGAATTTGGACGGATTTTTCAAATAGATTCGGGTCCAAACTTCTGTTATTTTGTTCTTGGCATATTAGATGAAAAGAGGAAAGTTCCGATTTCGCAATTAAGGAGGATATTAAGTTATGATTTTTATGATTACTAGTAAGAAATTAAGGTAAATGAATCAAGGAAAGAAAGCGGAATTGAAAAGAGAAGAGAAGACAAAATCAAACTAGAATAAATGAAAGAATATAAAAGGCACAAACAAAGGGATTTTGTAGCCGTGGGATTTCGACGAGAATCAGGGAATGTTCGCTTTTAAGGAAATTTAGAGATGACGGGGTCTTAGGAATTTTGAGTAAATAAAAATAGGTTATGGATATTTGGTATTGGGGGTAACCTGATGCCTTTGGGGATTTTTAGTTGGAAAGGGATTATGGGCTGGGTATAAACTTTAGGAGATTGGTGAAAAGATTTATTTGGTTTATTTGGGGATTGTAGTAATTTCAAATAAACTTTCTCAATTTTCATAATGATAATAAAAGTAGAGGGACAAAATATTTTGATAAATAGTTTTATCGCTTGTAATAGTAAAGTAATCATAGAAACATAACAATAACTATAAGTGTGTCGCTAATACAAAAAATCTATTTAAATAAATATTTATAGAGAATACGAATAGGATTAGCGCTGCAATTAAGCCAGAAGGAGAATAAATGCATGAGTGATTTTTTTTTCTTGTAAAACGAAAAGCTAGTAGTAGTAGTAGTGGTAGTAATAATAGAGATCATCAAGAAATTTAACTACAAGTTGTTATAAAAAAAATATAATTAATATTCTAATAAAATAGAAGCTCAACGATGTAAATTGGACGAAAGGATGGACAAAATTGGTTGTCAACATGGGGCTGTTAGAAATAAGGGTGTATTAGACCCCATAGGTAGATGACAGGAGTATTTGGGGGCTCAAAGGTGAATGACAAGGGCTAGACTTAAGACAGTGCGGATCGTTGCTGGCTTCACGACCGGACTGAAAGTCTCACCACAATCAATGCCAACCTGCTGTGTTTTGCCATCACCTACAAGACGGGCTTTATGCCTTTCAAACTCACCGTTAGACTTTTCTTTATGAGTAAAAATCCACATAGACCGAATAACATTTACATTAGGTGGACGGGGTACCAAATCCCACGTCTTATTTTTAATAAGAGCATCATATTCATCATCCATGGCCAATTACCAATTCGGGTCACGTAGCGCATCCAACGGTTTACGAGGTATGGGGGACTTGGTAACCGCCGCATGTAGATTAAATGGGTGCTTAGGTTTGAAAATCCCGCGCTGACTATGAGTGACCATGCGTGTGTGGGTATTGGGCTGGACAGGTGGAGAAATGGTCGAGTTTTGCGGGGTGGTGGGAAGCTGGTGAGGGAGAGGGGCGAACTGGTCCTGCGTAGAGGACGATGGAGGCTGCTGCCCAGGTGGGGAGGGGTCGGCGTGGTCCTGAGTCACGGGCAGCGACGGAGGGGGACAGGGCAGCGGTGGAGGGCTGGCGGCTATATGATGGATCAAGTAAGGAGAGAGGTCATCATCAAGGAAGTCATAAGAGGTGGGAGCCGGAGTATGGATTTTGAAAAATGGAAATTGAGTCTCATCAAATAAAACGTGACGACAAATAATGATTTTATTTGAGGATAAATCAAAACATTTGTAGCCACGGTGGTTTGGTGGATATCCCAAAAAGACACATGGAGTTGACCGAGGGTGCAACTTGTGAATAGTAGTAGACGGAAAAGGGGGATAACATAAACACCCAAAGACTCGGAGATGAGAATAAGATGGTTTCCGTTGGTAAAGGACCTCTAAAGGTGATTTGTGACCCAATAGCTTACTTGGTAAAATATTAATGAGATACGTCGCCATTTGCAATGCATGATGACAAAAAGACGGAGGAATGGAGGCATGAGCAAGAAGAGTCCGGATGACATTATTTAGTGAACGAATTTTTCTTTCTGCTTTCCCATTTTGAGAGGATGTATGAGGACACGAAAGACGGAAAGACATCCCATTGGATGCACAAAATTTTCTGAATTAACTATTAGTATACTCCCTCCCATTATCACATTGGACATTCTTGATAGGACGTTCAAATTGAGTAAGAATATGGGTCTTAAAATCCATGAATTTTGAGTAAACATCAGATTTTCTAGCCAAAGGGAAAGTCCACAAATAGTTGGTAAAATCATCCAAAAACAGAACATAATAACGATGGCCCATAGAACTCAAAATTGGAGAAGTCCACAAATCACTATGAATAATGTCAAATGGAAACAAAGTTTCGGAAATAGAACTAGCAAATGGCAACTTAACATGTTTACCAAGAACGCAAGAATGACAAATACTAGATGAACTAGAACTATTACATTCAATGCTTTTATTACGCCTAAAAAAATCCAAAATAGAAGCTCCCGGGTGGCCCAAACGATCATGCCAACGGGTAGAAGACAAGGCAGCAAAAGTCGACGGTGAATTGGTGGAAAATTTGAAGGTGGACAATGGATAGAGAGCACCCCTACTATTACATCTCATGAGAGCCATCCCTGTCCGGAAATCCTTCACAGAAAACCCATAAGGATCAAATTCAACACTCACATAGTTATCAGTAGTAAATTTACGAACCGATATCAAATTCTTTATGAGTTTTGGCGCATGAAGGACATTGTTTAACAATAAATGAGGGTTCGGGGGAGGCAATTTAGCATGACCACAACCTCGAATTGGAATTGAATTACCATTACCAACAACAATGCCAGTATTACGATTGCTCAAATTAAAATAAGACGAGAGAGTACCTTTTGTGGATGTCATATGGGACGTGGCGCCGGTATCCATAAACCAATTCGAATCCGGTTGGTTCAACGTCATCGTGTGCATGGCCGATTCAATATCCGTCGGAGTCCATTGCGTCGGGGGGCCCGCGGCTGCATATGCCTGCTGCTGTGGTCGCGAGCCCAAAATGCCAGGCTGGGCCAGCGACCTCGGGCCAGACGAAGAAGATGGCGGCTGCCACTGCTGCTGTGGCCGAGCCCACTGCGTGGTAGGATACGGGCAAAGGGGAGCCCACTGAGGCATCCAACCCCACTGCCACGGTGAGGAGGGCTGTTGCCACTGCTGCTGGTCACCTGAGGGGCGTCCTCCACGGCGTCGGCTACCACTGCCGCCGCCCGAACCACGACCACCGCCGTTATTATTCCCGCCGCTAGAGCCGCGGTTTTTGTTGTTATTTTTGCCCCGATGATGGTGAGAACGACCAGAATTTTCTAGATGAGAAGAGTCATCAAAATCACGTTTGGAATTAGCCACCATAGCCGCGGGCGAGTCATCGTGCATTTCAGCCAACGTCTTTTCCTCAAGGCACAAACTTGACCGAGCTTCGGAGAATGGTGGAAGAGGCTTACTTTGGCGGATGTAGGTACCCAAATTCTTGTATGCCTCTGGGAGTCCAGCCACCAGTTGGAGAACGAGGCGGTTGTCGGTCACCGGAGCCCCCACACTCTTAAGTTGATCAGCCAAGGTCTTGAGACGTTGGCAATACGCTGAAGCGTTTGGAAAATCCCGCATCTTGACATGAGAGAAATCATGTTCCAAAGCAACGGCACGGGAGTTTTTGTTGTCTTGAAAAAAATTACGGAGGCGATCCCAGGCCTCCTTTGCCAATAGGTCTTCTTCGATGATTGTATGCTATAAGTCCGTGGAGATGGTTGCATATACCCATTGAAGTACCGTGGCATCCAAAGTGGACCACAACTCCTTTTCGTCGTCGGTGGTAGGAGCCTTCTCCTTTCCGGTTGGCAGAATGTGGGAAAGGACACGGTGAGACCGGGCATGAAGTTTGAATAATTCGGCCCAAGCCGAATAATGATCCGTTTCCATCTCAAGAATGATTGGGATGTGATTCTTGATGTTGGAGACAGCCAAAGCAGGATGGAACTTGGTGTCTGCCATTGATGGAAGGCAAGAAAAATGGACGGAAATCGAAGAAGAAGAATAAGAAGAAGAAGAAGAAGAAGAAGAAGAAGAAGAAGAAGAAGAAGAAGAAGAAGAAGAAGAAGACGTCGGAAAAGTGGGTAAAGGATGTCGGAGAATTAGGGCAGCGGAAGAGAAGGAAAAGAAACCCTAGTATCTGATACCATGAAAGAGATTAATTCCGTGATTATTCTCATTGATTGAGTTGGTAAATATACCATAGTTACAATGTCCTATTAGGATACAAACTATACTAACCTAAAATAGAAGATTTACAAAATATTCTTTTACTACATATTTACACTATTTATCACTTATTTTGGATCAAACTAAACCTTCTTGCATAAGTTTGCTTTCTGGTTTGTTTCTAGGTTTTATTGGTACTTCGCCAAGGAAATTAATTGCTTTGAACTGTTTGTAGCAAAGGAGAGTAGAAAGTGGTGCATTATTATTCATATCATGCGAATGTCATGAATTAGGCGTTCAATGAAAAAGAAAAGGATTGATGAATTGAAGTATTTAAGAAAACCGATGGAATAAAAACAGGAAAAGAGAAGAACTGTGACGATGTCACTTTTTGTTGTTGCCATGACAGTGCCGCCGAGAAAGAAAGAAGAGCAGTGAACTCGGAAAGGAAATAGTTTTAGAATGAGGAAATAATCTTAGTTACAGTACAATTAGGACTCAAATTACCTATACCTTTCGTAGTAGTTACCTTTATATACATATATACACACTATTAAGAGATCTTGCAGTAGTTGAGAGAAATTAAGAAATTCAAGTCTGTGTAGTTTGAGAACGTTTTCAAGAAGCGTGTGATGAATCAGGATAGAGATTCGGTCCTCGGTTTGTTGTTTGATTATTTAGTCCAGTCTTAGTTCAATCGTATTAAGTTTTCAGTTGTATCAATTTGCTTACTTAAAAGCATTGATATGTTGCGTTTGCTTTGAAATTGTTTTTTTGCTTCAAGTTAGAGCAGACTTGAAGCGGGTACAATAATCGAGGGATTATTGGGGGAAAACTTAGAGTTAAGTCTTGGGTTACGAGAGTTGTAATCGAAATTTTGGCTCATTTGTTTTTGTGGAGTTTGGAGATAAATTTTATAGGGTAGGTCGTCGTGATTTAGGCACCTATTGAGTTAGGTGATTTTCCACGTAATAGCACGGGTTCTTACTTTATCTGCACTTTACAGTTTTTTATTATGAAAATACGTGAAAATCAGGTTTTGTACAAACTGAAATAGATGATTTTTACCCTGTGTTTGGATGGTTGTTTCCGGTGGTTCATTATTGTATTATTTTCTATGAAATCATGTTTGCTTCTATTATTCTTAAAATTATGTTATATGGTGTTGTAAATCTATTGTTATTCCGTGGTTATATAACCATGAAAAAACCTAATTTTTATAACCACATATTTGATGGTTTTTACGTGGTTACGTATTTCATTTCCCCATTATATTACGAACCTGGCAGATCTTAAATGTGAAATTGGGCCTGTTAGTCAGAATTTGGTAATTGGGCCTGCAGGCCAGCTACGAAGGGCAAGGCAGCCCAATAGTCGTTTCGTTGATTTTGTATTGCAGGCATTATTCTAGTTCTGCAGTGAGTATGGGTATGAGAATTATGATGTTGCAGCTCTATTCTCTTTATTCACTTTCTCATCTCCTATCTTTTCTGATTCTACAGCTTTCCTTAAGTTTCAGCTGTAATTTTCTCCTTCAGTTGTTCAATCATATTTCCTCTGTTTTCTCTGTTTGAGTATAAGTGAATTGTAGATCACTCCATATTGCTATTTTTCATTTGTTAAAATAATTATGAATCAAAATATTCAAATAATTATTACATAAAATCGCGTCAGATTGCGCGACCTGGGATCGATTCCCCTCACGAATAGCCTTCTCAGTTAGAACTAGTCGCGTCGGGCTTGCCTAGTGCGGTTTACATCTCTTGTATGGTTTGTGAGCTATGCACAGTGAGTAAGTTACTCAGTGTGCGCCCAAAGCGTACCAGCTGCAGGTTTTCTGGGGGTTCCAAAGAAAGAATCCTTTACCAACTAAAGTAAAACTTTTCATAAATGCAACTTGTAACACATAAAAATAAGAAGAAGAATTTGACCAATAGTTTTAAGAAATATATTCGACACCGCAAAATGAGGCTTTGAAATTCAACATGGAGCTAAAGAAAAAGAGTAGACTGGAATATTCTTATTTTATACTATACTATTGCATATCTTTTTATCGTTAAGATAAAATTAAAAGCAAAAAAAAAAAAAAAAAAAAAAACCTCAATAATTTAGGGTCACTGTAAAGCTTCAATATTCTAACTCAAAAGATTAATTTAGAGGGTCAAGTATAATTTAGTCAATTATTTTATTTCATCCGTATCCATCATTGTGGAGAAAACAAGAAGAGAATAATATAAAACAAAAACGAGCATGATAAAAAAGCTCTCGTAGTCATTGATACATACAAGTTACAATCGCGGTCACGGAAACCTCAAAGCGTATATACTCTATATACCTCTGGTTTTGGAAATATTTACACAGCTTGGAGTAGCAAGTTTACATTTACGAATCTTTAGTTCATGTAAAAGTTTCAATTGCTAGTGTCACAAAAGGAGAAAATGATCAAAATGCTTCATTTTATTCTTGATGTATAAATATGCATGATGGAAGTGGTCCTTATTTTTATATTTATATTACTACTATATAGAAGCATGGGTCTCAACCCATGCTTCGTCGTCCGTTAAGCATTTAAAAAAAAAAAAGTGTGATCCTCATATTAAACACCAACCAATCTTAAAAAAAAAAGAGTAAAAAAAGTGGAACCCATCATCTCCAAACTCAAGCGAAAAAAAAAAGTAGACCCCATATTAACAAAATCAAGCAATATAAAAAAAAAAGTGAATCTCATATTAAAAAAACAAATAATGTCAAAAAAAAAGTGCAGACTTTGTATTCGTAGCAAACACTAATATAATAAAGTTTTAAATACGGAGCACAAACTACAATGTTATATTAATCGTGTTTTGAACATAGTATCCCATATTGACAAAATCAAGCAATATAAAAAAAAAAAAAAAAAAAGTGAATCTCATATTTAAAAACAAACAATGTCAAAAAAAAAAGTCCAGACTTTGTATTCGTAGCAAATACTAATATAATAAATTTTTAGATACGAAGCACAAACTCTAATGTTATATTAATCGTGTTTTGAACATAGTATATATATATATATATATATTATATGCATAAAAATAGTGCAAACTAATAATATCTAAAAGGGTGGGCCCCATACTAAACAACACTAAGCAATATAAAAATAAAAAAAATAAAAAAACTATATAAAGCATGGGTTTAAACCCATGCTTCGTCGTCCGTTGTCCCTTAAAAAAAAGGGGGGGCAGGGCCCCATACTAAATAACACCGAACAATTAAAAGAAAAGTGCAATTCACTATCTCCAAACTCATGGGAAAAAGAAAAGTGGACCCCATATTATCAAAATCAAGCAATATAAAAAAAAAAAAAAAGTGAACCCCATATTAAAAAAAAATATAATGTTAAAAAAAAAGTGCTGTCTTTGTATTCGTAGCAAACACTATATAAAGTTTTAGATACGATGCACAAACTACAATGTTATATTAATCGTGTTTTGAACATAGTATATGTATATATATTATATGCATAAAAATAGTACAAACTAATAATGTCCAAAAAAAAAGTGCACCCCATAAAGGGTGGACCTCATACTAAGCAACATCAAGCAATATATATATATATATATATATATATATATATAAAAGTGGAATCCACCATCTCCAAACTCATGGTAAAAAAAATAGACTCCATATTAACAAAATCAAGCAATATAAAAAAATAAAAAATAAAAGTGAATCCCATATTAAAAAAAAATGTTGTAAAAAAAAAAGTGCAGACTTTGTATTCGTAGTAAACACTAATATAATAAAGTTTTAGATACGGAGTACAAACCACAATGTTATATTAATCGTGTTTTGAACATAGTATATATATATATATATATACATAAAAATAGTGCAAATTAATAATGTCAAAAAAAAAAAAAGTGCACTCCATATTAAAAAATCAAACAATATTCATGTAATTTCCAAAGTATCTCATTAAGTCAATAATGATGGATTCATTGCCACGTGCATATCAATTCATTAGTGGGAACAAATGAAATTGCTTTTCTTCAAAAGGTTAAGTAGTCAAACCATACAATTTTTTTTTTATATTAGCCTTTGATCTAATCTAGATATTAAACTGTTGTATTTGTTATTCCGCCATGTCATTTATTTGTTATGTTTACTAAAATAAATATACTTAAAATATTTATATTTTAAAATAAGATAGAATTTAATTATTTTTTTATTTTTATTCTTACTCTAATAAATGTGAAAAGAGATTGATGTCGTAAAAGAAATATATCAAATGGAGATCAAATAATGAATAAGGTAAATTAGTCAAATTAGAATTCTAATCGACGTTTTCTTAAAAAATCATGCAAAAGACAACATTGACAAGTAAAATGAGCTAAACCGAGAATATTTACCAAAAATTTAAAAATAGTATTTCTTCGTTTAAATAGACAATCAATTTCTACTTTGTTTCGTTTTAAACATGTAAAATTAATTTAATAATTTGAATTAGAATTATCCAAATCAAAATTTGATAAAAAACAATAAGTATTTTACACCTTTAAATTAATCGAATTAAAATTGAAAGTATCAACTGATGCTTAAATATTGCTATTGTTTTATCTCAAAGAGATGAAAATAGTTTCCTTTTAAACAAGTCTTCTCTTTTAAAAAGTATTAATAAATTTGCCAATTTTGTATTCGTAGCAAACATTAATATAATAAAATTTTAGATACGGACATGGGTTGAGGGATGGATCGTCGTCCGTCCCCAACTCATGGTAAAAAAAAAAAAAAAAAAAAAAAAAGTGGACCTCATGTTAAAAATATAAAACAAATCCTCTAAACTCATGTAAAAACAAATAGTGGACCTCATATTAAAAAAATTAAGCAATATTAAAAAAAAAAAAGTGAACCCCATATTAAAAAAATAAGCAATAAAAAAAAAAGTGCACCCCATATTAAAAAATCAAACAATATTATGTAATTCTCAAAGTATTTCCATTAAGTCAATAATGGTGGATTCATTGCCACATGCATATCAACCCATTAGTGGGAGCAAATGAAATTATTGTACAACAAAAAACGTGGACCCCATATTATTGCTTTTCTTCAAAAGGTTAAGTAGTCAAACCATATAATTTCCTTTCTTTTCTTATATTAGCCTGAGATCTAATCTAGATATTTAACTATTGTATTTGCTATTCCGCCATGCCATTTATTTGTTGTGTTTACTAAAATAAATATACTTAAAATATTTATATTTTAATTTTTATTCTTACTCTAATAAATGTGAAAAGATATTAATGTCGTAAAAGAAAAAATAATATTAAATGGAGATCAAATAATAAATAAGGTAAATTAGTCAAATTATAATTTTAATTGACGTTTCCTTAAAAAAAAGTGCAAAAGACAACATGACAAGTAAAATGAGCTAAACCAAGAATATTCACCAAAAATTAAAAAATAGTAGTTCGCCGTTTAAATAGAAAATCAAATTTCTACTTTGTTTCGTTTTAAACATGTAAAATTAATTTAATAATTTGAATTAGAATTATCCAAATCCAAATTTGATAAAAAATAATAAGTATTGTTTAGGTCCAATCTACATACATTAACAATAGAATATTTTACACCTTTAAATTAATCGAATTAAAATTTAATTGCTATTACTTTGTCTAAAAGAGAGGAAAATAGTTTCGTTTTAAGCAAGTCTTCTCTTTTAAAAAGTATTAATAAATTTTTGCAAACTTTATATTCGTAGCAAACACTAATATAATAAAGTTTTGGATACGGAGCACAAACTACAATTTATATTAATCATGTTTTGAACATAGTGTGTGTATATATATATATATATATCTGTGTGTGTGTGTGTGTTTATTAGCAATATAAAATATATATCTTATCACAGCCAAACAAAACTATATACACATAGATACACTATAATTCAATGCGAAGCATGGGCATTGGAGGTGGTATCGTCGTCCACCTCCAACTCACGTTACAAAAAAAAAAAAAAAAAAAAAAGTGGACCCCATATTAAAAAAAAGCAATATATAAAAAAAAGTAGACCCCATATTAAAAAAAATCAAGCAATATAAAAAAACAACTACATACACATAGATACACTATAATCTAAAATGTTGGGCCCGTGCGCAGCACGGGCATACACCGTCTAGTGTAATAAGAAATTATTTGGTCCTAAGTCATATAAATAAAGATAGTCGCTACTTTTGATATCAAATTAAATGGAGGCCCTCGGCATGTGCACTGCAAGTAAGCTATCAAACTACAAAACAAAGGTATCATCTTATATCATTCAATTCAATTTCAGGACAACATTAAAAATCCTAATCTCAATTTGAAAGAACAATGGGAAAACTTTCGATGCAGGGGTAGGACTTGAAGAAATTAAATTGCAATTTATGGTGAATATATTTAATGGAGTATGGAAACCTTTCGATGAATAGTAGTATGCTGAGGGTCTAAATTTATCTTGATAATAAAAATAGTGACTGTCAGTTATTTTTATGGCTTAGGACCAACTTAATCACTTTTTGAAATATATTAAGAATTATTTGCTTCATGCATATGTTCGTACATTAAGGACTAAATGGAACCAAAATTCATATATTACGGACTATTTGGATCATTTTCTCGTCACAAAATCTTCAAATTGTATGAACAATATAAAATACCTTGGACTTTTTTCGATCATTTTAAAATGTCAAGAAAAAGAGGAAAAGGAGATAGATTGATGTATTTGTATATGCCTAGTTACATAGTAAAAGAGATTTATAGGGATTGTTGTCTTAATCAGTTTGGAGTTAGCAGCTACTTTTGGGTTAGTATGTTTCATTTGTGGTGAAGTAGGTATAAGGTTTGTCTATCATTTGGACCAGTACGTTTGACAATCACAAATTAAAACCAAGGTCAAAGGGCCTTATTATTAGATCACTTGTACGGCATTAAAGAGTTGGTTTACTGTTGTGTCGCAAGCGGAGAGATGCATACGTTATGAAATATTCAAACTTTTGCATCCAGGGTAGAGTGAGATTAAAGTAATTATTTTTAACAAAAAATCACATATATAATATTAAATAAAACAATGAATAAGTGAAATAATTCTGGACATATGAGTATTTAAAAATCCAGCCTACCTTTTTTTGGTTGGTAAAATAAACCCAGCCTACCTGATGAAAGGAGAAGATAGGACCACCCCGGCCCCCGCGCCTAGGCTTTGAATTTCACATTTAAATGTATTGCAATTTTTTTAGGCAGATGCTTTTGCGTTACTTTTATTCCCTCTTTTGTTCATAAATGATAAGAATCGGGTTACTTGAACAAAACAAGATTATAATGCGGAAGCGAAAATATGAAGATTAAAGACAAGAATGTAAAGATAGGTGAAATTCAAGAATAAAATTCCCAAATTTTAAGATTAAGTGATAAGAACCCTAATTGGTCTTAGTATTCAAAATTAGCGGATTAAGACTAATTAAGATACTAATAGAGTAAATTCAAGAACTTATATCAAAAGGTGATCTAGACCTCTATTTCGAAGAAATTAGAGACAATAATTAGTATAAGACTAATTACCTTCTTTAATTTATAAATAAGAACCAAAGATATCAAGTACAAATTAATCTTACCTCTTGAAAAGAATCGTTCCTATAAGGTTGCAAGATAAATCCAAAGTAGCCACACAAAGGTGTAAAATAGAGAAACTCTCAATAATAATAATATTTGTCTCCTGAAAATAACAAAATCCACCCCTATATATAGGGGAAACTTATCCCAAATAGAATGGGATTAGAATCTACTTTTATGAAAATAATTAAATACTAAAACCTAACTAGGAAACTTTTAAAATAGGAAACATTAAAATAAGTAAAACCTTTCCAAGAATTGTCTAACAAAAATAAGGAAAAAAGTGCCAAATCTTGGCACCAAATCCCACGGCCAGAACAAAGGGGCCAAGGCATCACTTTTCAGCCCATTATTTGGGGGTGAGAAGCAACCCACTTTGGGCAGAATTTTAAGCTCGTTGGGCCTCCTTTTGGGGCTCCATGTGGGCCCAATTTCCTCCTTTTAGGTTTGGACTTGGATCATGAAATATGTGTAGCACTTAGTACACTCTTTGTCATTATTCTTGGGCTCTTCTTCTACGATAAATGACTTCTTGATTTTTCACTGAAGCTCGTCAACCTTTAATGCAGGTATGCCACCATGGATGCTATCATTCCCCTCTTCTTGAAAACAATTCTTCCTCGAATTTGAATCTCGCAAAATCAAGAAGATACGTAGTAGTAAACAACATCTATTAATCGAAAGCAACAACGGTAGGAACAAAACAAGATAGTGACCATGTGTCCACTTAACCCAATTAACCCTAGCATTTATAAATACACCCTTAAAAATCATGTAGACATCATCATCCCAATAGAAAATTTTCCAACATGTATAAGCACAACAAGGTTCTCATCTAGATGCCATAAAGAATGATACATGTCTCTCCAATTTATTTCTATCAATAAAGTATTTCAATGGGCATGATAAAGACGACATAAAAATCTCTAAAACATTCTTCCAATTGAACACCTTTATGATATATCCAAGCATCCTTAATTACACCTCCCACAAATTTTCCCACATAAAAGCTATTCACACAAGCAATAGAGGTTTCAAGAAAGTTAGAAGAATCCTTAAATTCCAAAACAAAATCTCCATTAAATTCAAGCTCATTCTTTTCAAAATCATTGAATTTCAAGTAATTGCTCAATTTCTCAAACAAGGAACCGTGGATGCATTCAACAAAAAGTATTTGATCACTAGTATCATAATAATTATGTATCTCCTCATCACTAGTAGCAAACACCTTTTTAAGCTCACAATCATCAATACTTGAAGAATTATGTCTCATTACACAAAAATAACCATATTTCATCGAGTTGGTCACTACTACCCAGTGTAATCCCACAATAGTGGGGTCTGGGGAGGGTAAGATGTACGCAGCCTTACCCCTACCTGGGTAGGGAGGCTGTTTCCGATTGACCCTCGGCAACCCTCCTCCTTTATCCGGGCTTGGGACCGGCAATGTGAGCGAGCTCACACAGGCGGAGTTAACCATATTTCATCGAGTTGTCACATGAAAACTCTTTCGACACTAAAATAAGAGAACAAGAATCATCTAACTCACTAGCAAGTCTCCTCCCACACACATTATGTCTTTTTTCAGCAAGTGAGAATCCACAAATAACAACGCCATGCTCAATATTAAAAGGGAACAAATTACTCTTACGCTTGAACTTAGAGGTTCTAGTTAATGACTTATTATATAGCAACATAGCATCATCCTCAAAATTAATAAAGTTACCAACATAAGAAATAAGAGTGTAGTTCATTACCTCTAGAAAGACCTCAAGTGTTCTAGGAATTCCAAGAATGTGAATAAACCAATTATACATACCGTATTTGGTCTTAAGCAGCAAAGAAATAATATCACCTCGTTTTTCCTTGTTCATTGGTGTTAGGTTCACAACTTTATCCTTCTCATCAACATGCACTCGCCCTATGAGATGTGTAGTTTCGACCACTTTAGGATTAATTTCATCCAATGATGGTTCTACAATGCAAAATTTCCCATGAGTGCCTACAAGAGAGTCAAAACAGCTAGAAGTAGAAGTAAGAGTATTAGAGTTAGAATAAGAAATAATCTCACTCAAACTCCTTTCTTTTTCTTTTTCACTCTCATTCTCACTTTTTTTCTTACTTGACATCTCATTCTCTTCACTAAACACAACCTCTCCTTTTTCCTCTCTTGAGATGTCAACATGCACTCCCTTACTTTTCTCATTCTTTTCTCTCTCAAAATTTTTCATTGCTCCCCTAACACGTTTCTGATCTTCATAAACTTCTGATGGAGGTAAAGGTGCAAGTATATGTTTTCTTCTATTTAGCTCAAGAAAAACTCTATTCTTCTCCCTGTCATGAATTGCATTCCTATTAAACAATCATGGGCGTCCAAGCATGATATGACAATCTTGCATTGGAATTACATCACAAAGAACATTATCAAAATACTTTCCAATGGCGAAAGAAATTACGCATTGTTTTGTCACCTTAAGTCCACCAAAATCATTCAACGATTGCCGCTTATAAGGAGTAGTGTGTTTGATGCATGTAAGTTCCAACTTCTCCACCACGTACGAACTCACCACATTAGCACCACTTGCATTATCAATAATCATAGAGCAAAGTCTACCATTTATCCCACACCTTGTATGAAAAATATTTTCCCTCCTTAAATCAGCTACATTGACATTCATATCCTCCAATCGTGTGGTCATCATACGGGACACTTTAGCTAAGTTGGTGTCGTTTTGAGTTCCAGCTTCAATTTCCTTACCTGTTTGAGACATCTCAAGAAAATATCAAAGAAACAAGTATCTCTTAATTTGGCTCTTTTTCTCTCTCTATTGATCTTACCCTCTCTTGCCTCTTTCCACTCAAATTACTACCTTTGGTTGGATCCTTTAGGATTTATATATAAACTCTATTAGTAACAACCTTTTAGAAGTAAGATTTAGAAAGAAAAATAATTTACCAATTCCCAGACGAATTGGGATTGATGAAACAAGAAAAAAGACCAATTTATGTAAAAAGAAAACTTCAAATTTCCCCTCTTATTGGTTTTCCTTCTTGATGTTGGAAAAACAAGAAACACAATAACTATGGAGTTTCTTAATTTGCAAGATTTTTTTTTTTTTTGGCTATATAGCTTTACTATTTTAAGCTACTAAAAGAAAAAGAGATTTTTTTTTTTTATGAAACTCCCAAGATTATCAAGAACGGAACCTTGATAGGACCGCTCTGATACCACTTGATAAGAATCGGGTTACTTGAACAAAACAAGATTATAATGCGGAAGTAAAAATATGAAGATTAAAGACAAGAAAGTAAAGATAGGCGAAATTCAAGAATAAAATCCCCAAATTTCAAGATTAAGTGATAAGAACCCTAATTGGTCTTAGTATTCAAAATTAGCGGATTAAGACTAATTAAGATACTAATAGAGTCAATTCAAGAACTTATATCAAAAGGTGATCTAGACCCCTATTTCGAAGAAATTAGAGACAATAATTAGTATAAGACTAATTACCTTCTTTAATTTATGAATAAGAACCAAAGATATCAAGTACGAAAATCTTACCTCTTAAAAAGAATCGTTCCTATAAGGTTGCAAGATAAATCCAAAGTAGCCACACAAAGGTGTAAAATGGAGAAACTCTCAATAATAATAATATTTGTCTCCTGAAAATAACAAAATCCACCCCTATATATAGGGGAAACTTATCCCAAATAGAATGGGATTAGAATCTACTTTTATGGAAATAATTAAATACTAAAACCTAAATAGGAAACTTTTAAAATAGGAAACATTAAAATAAGTAAAACCTTTCCAAGAATTGCCTAATAAAAATAAGGAAAGAAGTGCCAAATTTTGACACCAAATCCCACAGCCAGAACAAAGGGGCCAAGGCATCACTTTTCAGCCCATTATTTGGGCGTGAGAAGCAGCCCACTTTGGGCAGAATTTTAAGCTCGTTGGGCCTCCTTTTGGGGCTCCATGTGGGCCCAATTTCCTCCTTTTAGGTTTGGACTTGAATCATGAAATATGTGTAGCACTTAGTACACTCTTTGTCATTATTCTTGGGCTCTTCTTCTACAATAAACAACTTCTTGATTTTTCACTGAAGCTCGTCAACCTTTAATGGAGGTATGCCACCATGGATGCTATCAATAAATCTTATCTATCTGAACTTGTTATCTCTCTATTGAAACACAGGTTTTATGCTTTAATGGCGACGTATTGATTTTGGTTAAATTTTAACATTTTTTTTTTGGTTGGGAAAACTTATGTGCATGTTTGGGTTTATGTCAGTGAGAATGACCGATGTTTTTCTAGACTGATACTTATTTCCTAATCTAAATTAAACTAAAATCAAATGAAACACCATCTTTTTGCGCCTCATACTAGAAGGAAGTAATTGTAATTATTTGGACTTCACATGGCAGGCATCCCCAAAATAAATAAAATGTTAAAAGATATATTAAGAGAAGTAATAGCTTAGTGAAAGAAATTGAGGAACCTGATGTCGCTTGTTTAATGTATAGTACTTTCTTTTAGAGCTGTGACACTAATTGTTGTATCAGAAGAGAATAGAAAAAAGTTTAGCCGCTAAATTTACTTATATGTCATTTTCAAGTTATTTATGAAAAGTACTAATGCAATATTCATCTTCTTATTAAGTCAAATGGCCGGTGAAGGTAGGTAGCATCCAGATTACAAACAAGGTTAAGTTAGTAGAAAATAAAATATTTCATTATGGCTGAAACAACTATCTTTATCAAGTTCGCCTTGGCAGCTATCTCCAACCATGTTAAGCAAATATGTGCATTATATGCATTTATTAATTTGGAGTTAATATTAAATCATTACTCATAGTCATCTTTAAGAATACTGAATGTATTCGGAAAAAATTTAATCTGCTTAATTATGTTAGTATTAATGGAAAAAATACCATCTTTTAAATGGGAGTACATTTGTCAGATGAAAAGAAGTGGGGTCTTAATTTGTATAACTACTTAGAGAAAAAGAAATATTTCTTTAACTCCTTGCGCTTCTCGCCCGGAAATTAGAAATTTTAGAATGCTGATAATTCGCTGTAGAAAAACATATTTAGGGCTAAATATTTGTTAGGATTGGAAAAGTCTTCTATTCATAACCGGAACAGAATTACAATAGGAGGAGCAACTCCCACACTCAACTATTACAAAAAACCAATCCTAAACTGAATACCTATATCTCACTCAAGTGTTTTCCTTACTGTTTTTCTCTCTTGCTCTTGGTGATGGTACAAATGATAGAAGGCTTCCCTATTTATAGGGATGAAATGAACCTATTGATGTCATTTATGACTCAAGCAACCGCTTGACAATTTGGCAAATACAAGGAAGATGTTTTCTTCCTTAAAACAAGGAATATATTTTCTTCCTCAAAACAAGGGAAATGTTTTCTTCCTTGTTTTCTTCCTTAAAATGAGGGAGATGTTTCCTTCCTCAAATTATGGGATGGACCCAACAAATCTCCCCCTCCAGTCCCATACACCTGAAGGAGAGTACACTGACTTTTAGTTTGAGTATATGCCGACAAGTTCTTTGCACAATTCGAACTTGTCTCTCGGTACCACCTTAGTCAGCATGTCTGCAGGGTTGTCATTTGTGTTGATCTTGGAGAGCTTCAGTTCATGTTGCTCGACTGCTTCTCTGAGCCAGTGATATCGAACTTCAATATGTTTTGTGCGTGAGTGGTACCTCGAGTTTTTGCTGAGATCCATAGCGCTTTGACTATCACAATGAATTGTGTATTCTTCTTGTCGGAAACCCAGTTCTTGAAGGAAACGTTTCAGCCACATAAGCTCCTTCCCAGCTTCAACTGCGGCAATGTATTCGGCTTCTGTGGTTGATAGTGCTACACACTTTTGTAACTTGGATTGCCATGACACAGCTCCCCCTGCAAATGTGAATATATAACTCGAAGTTGATTTCCTGCTATCATAATCTCCTGCCATGTCAGCATCAGTGTAACCTTCCAAAATCGGCTTAGCTCCCCCATAGCACAAACATAGTCTGGATGTACCCTTCAGGTACCGTAGTATCCACTTGACAGCTTCCCAATGTTTTCTTCCTGGATTTGATAAGTATCTGCTCACAACACCGACAACATGAGCAATGTCTGGCCTTGTGCACACCATTGCATACATCAAACTTCCAACTGCTGAAGAGTAGGGCACTGCTTTCATCTTCTTCTTTTCTTCTTCGGAAGAAGGACAACTTTCCTTGCTCAACTTGAAGTGATTTGCTAGTGGAGTACCAATAGGCTTGGTATTTTTCATGTTGAACCTTTTGATCACGCGTTCAACGTATTCCTCTTGTGACAAGAACAACTTCTTTGCCTTTCGATCACGAATGATTTTCATGCCCAAGATATGTTGTGCAGGGCCTAAGTCTTTCATATCAAAGAACTTAGACAAATCTTTCTTCAAGTTGTTGATCATAGTTGCATCCTGGCCTACTATCAGCATATCATCCACATAGAGCAGAAGGATGATAAATTTTTCATCGGGGAACTTCTTCAAGTACACACAATGGTCTGCAGTTGTTCTTTTGTATTGATGTTTCAACATGAATGAGTCGAACTTTTTGTACCATTGCCTTGGGGCTTGTTTGAGACCGTAGAGACTCTTCCTTAACTTGCAAACGAGATGCTCTTTCTTTGGGATTCGGAAACCATCGGGCTGCTCCATGTATATTTCTTCCTCCAAATCACCATACAGAAAAGCTGTTTTCACGTCCATCCGCTCAAGTTCAAGATCCATACTTGCCACCAATCCGAGAACCACTCGGATAGACATCATCTTCATAACCGGCGAAAAAATCTCATCAAAGTCGATTCCTTCCTTCTGTTGGAAACCTTTGACTACGAACCTTGCCTTGTACTTCACGATATTTCCGCTAGCATCTTTCTTGAGCTTGAAGACCCATTTGTTCTTCAAAGCCTTCTTTCCCGGAGGAAGTTTCACCAACTCATATGTTTGATTCTTTTGTAAAGAATTCATTTCTTCCTCCATGGCCTGTCGCCAATTGGATTTTTCACGATGAGATTGAGCTTCTTGAAAGCTCTCTGGCTCCCCCTCGCTGGTAAGAAGGATCCATTCTGTTGGCGAGTATGACCTTTGAGGGATTAACCCTCGTGCAGAACGTCGAACTTGATTATTTCCAGCTGCGTCTTGGGGTGAAGGCTCCCTCTGCTCAAGAATTTCTTCGTTTTGATCATCATCAACATCTGCTGGATCAATGTTTTCTTGTTCATCATGGACATTATCATGAAGTTCCTCGTTGTTGAGAGGAATGTGTGGTGATTCAGGGACATCATCTGGAGCATGATAACTTCGTTGCTTGTTGACTGTTGGAGTACACTCATGAAACTGGTTTTCATGGAACACGACGTCTCTACTTCGAATCACTTTCTTCATTTCGGGATCCCACAGCCTGTATCCGAACTCTTGATCTCCATAGCCGATAAAGATACACGGAGTTGATCTGAGATCAAGCTTCTGCCTCAACTCCTTGGATACATGCACAAATGCCTTGCACCCGAACACTTTCAAGTGAGAATATGAAATATCTTTCCCAGACCATATCTTTTCTGGAACTTCAAAGTTCAATGGGACTGAAGGTGACCTGTTTATAAGATAACAAGCTGTCAGAACAGCTTCGCCCCAAAATGGCTTTGGCAGTTTAGCCATACTGAGCATGCATCAGACTTTCTCAACAATAGTGTGGTTCATTCTTTCAGCTACACCGTTATGTTGTGGTGTTCGTGGCACCGTTTTCTCATGTCTGATCCCATGTTCAGCACAATATGCCAAAAACTCCCGGGAAGTGTACTCGCCTCCATTCTCGGATCGGAGGCATTTCAACTTCTTTCCAGTCTCCCATAGCATGGAATGTCTTGAAACGATCGAATACTTGATCCTTCGATTTGAGACAATAAACCCAAACCTTCCGTGATGCGTCGTCGATGAATGTCACGAAGTATTTGCTACCACCAAGAGATTCTTCTTCAATGGGTCCACACACGTCAGAGTGGACAAGGCTCAGCAACTCGGAACGATTCTTTCTGGTGGAACTGAAAGAAACTCTATGTTGTTTCCCGAATAAACAGTGATCACAGGGATCCAAAGTTACGTCTTTATCTATTGAGATGACTTCTTTCTTTGCAAGAGTCGTCAATCCCTTCAGACTCATGTGGCCCAATCGTCTATGCCACAAGTTTGGCGATGTCTCTTCTTCAACTGCATTGAGACTCGGTCGATACAACTTTACATTGGTTTTATAAAGAGTACCACAAATATGTCCTCTAGAAATAACCATAGAGCCTTTGGACAACTTCCACGTACCATCCTTGAACAGATTTCCATACCCCTGTCGATCCAGAGCTACTCCTGAGATCAGATTCAATCTCAGATCCGGAACATGACGAACCTCTTTTAACACAAGTGAGCTTTCATTGCTGGTTTTTATGTGCACATCACCAATGCCAACAATGCTCGAGAAACTGGTGTTGCCCATCTTCACAACGCCGTGGTCTCCAGATTTATAAGTATTGAACAAATCTTGGTGTAGAGTGGCATGGAATGATGCAACAGTATCAATCACCCACTCAATATCATTTGTGCCCACGTGTAGGCATGTTTCCTCTCCGCATGTAACAAGTGCAATGTCTGGTGACACGGTGACCATGGTCTCACCATCTTGCTTGCTCGAACTCTGGTTAGTTTGAGGTTGCTCCCGTTTAAGCTTTCGACACTCCACCTTCTTGTGTCCATAGTTGCCACAATAGTTACAATAGCCCTCGAACCAAGTGTTGGTATCGACGGACTTTCCCCGCTCTCGTGATCTCCCTCGAACTTGAGATCTTCCTCTACTTTGACCTCGACCTCTACCTTTGCCTCGGCCTATCCCTCTACCTCCGCTTCTACCTCCGTTGCGTCCACTATTTTCAGAAACAAGGGCATATGATTGATCTACCCCGACTTCTTTTCTTCGCGATTCCTCGTTTATTAAGGCGTCCGTGACCATCTGCATGATCACCTTACCATTGGGGGCGGAATTACTGAGAGTGACGACAAGAGTCTCCCAGCTATCAGGTAGAGAACTTAGGAGCAAGATTGCTTGCTCCTCATCTTTGAGAACCCATTCGGCTGCACTTAGTTGGTTCATGAGATCTTGGAACTGACTTGTGTGTTCTGTGACAGAGGTACCGCTACGTAGCTTGTGATTTACCAATCGCCTCATCAACAATGTTTTATTTCGAGCCGTTTTTGCTTGGTACATGCTCCCAAGATTTTTCCAAAGTTTGTAAGCACTCGTTTCCTGCGCGACATGATAGAATACACTATGGTCAATCCACTGTCGAATTTGTGCGACCGTTTTCCTATTCATTCTTGCCCATTCTTCGTCTGTCTTCTTGTCGGGTTTGGCACCTTTATTTTCGAGCGGCTCGGCTAAATCCTTCAAGTTTAACAAGTCCTCCATACGAGGTTTCCACATGTTATAATTTGAGAATGTTAGCGGAATCATGGTATCCGATGATGATTCTCCATGATAAAGTGCACCTAATCTGCTTGTACTGGACTGTGGAAGCAGAATCAGGCAAAACGGGACTCACGGTTGAATCCGGAATGGTCAAAAACCTAGGGAACCGGTCTGACCAATCGAAAAATCGGACAAAAACAGAGTGAACCGGGCTGCACTAATTCAAATCGAACCGGGCCGGTTTAACCACTGGCTGGTTGAAAAAGTCAACAAAAAGATGATGTGGCAATTGGACTTTGACCAGATCTGGTTCTGGTCAAACGGGTTGGTCTGGACAAAACGGGTTGGTCGTATCGGGTTTCTCCGGTCGTCTTCTCCGGCGAGCTGGTGGCCGGAAGGTGGCGGAGCGGCGGCGGCGATGGTGGACACGAAAACTTTGACTGGACTTTTGGAGGCCTTCCGGTGGTCGAAAAATTCCGAAAAATATATATTCGGAATCCTCGGAACGAGATCTTTCTAATGGTATACTCAGAGCACAATTTTGGGACGAAAAATTTTTGACTGAAAATTTTACGAAACTTTAAAAGATTGGCCTGGAAGATTAACCAAGCTCTTGATACCACTTGTTAGGATTGGAAAAGTCTTCTATTCATAACCGGAACAGAATTACAATAGGAGGAGCAACTCTACACTCAACTATTACAAAAAACAAATCCTAAACTGAATACCTATATCTCACTCAAGTGTTTTCCTTACTGTTTTTCTCTCTTGCTCTTGGTGATGCTACAAATGATAGAAGGCTTCCCTATTTATAGGGATGAAATGAACCTATTGATGTCATTTGTGACTCAAGCAAGCACTTGACAATTTGTCAAATACAAGAAAGATGTTTTCTTCCTTAAAACAAATAATATGTTTTCTTCCTCAAAACAAGGGAAATGTTTTCTTCCTTAAAATGAGGGAGATGTTTCCTTCCTCAAATTATGGGATGGACCCAACAGTATTCGTGTAGGTATAATCCTACATAAAACTTTAGTGGTGTGTAGTCTACAAATTTTCAATTGTCAAGATGAAGTTTTCCAATTGGAGTGTTGTTTACCACAAACTCCATCAACCATAAGTCGGTTTGTTAGTTCGGCTGTTCTAAGTTATAACTTTACGAGAAATGAATATTTGAGGGAAGAATTCTTATTTTAGGGGTACATAATTTTCTTCGATTTTATTGCTTGAAAAAGTCTTCGAAATGTCATTTCAAAGTTTTTGAAAATTCGAAAGAATGGTACGGATACGCACATAAGGAGACCATATCAAACATTATCCTCTATCGAATTAATTATTTTTGGTTATCCAACATGTTTGTTAAAACCAAGAGGAAATTGTCCGCATTAGTAATTCAACCTCTGGCCAACTTTGAAAAGATTTATACCTGCAGTAGTAAATTCACATCTACCGAATGTAAAATTCTTCAAATGTCGAGAAAAATTAGAAATGAGTTATCTTATACTGGAATGTTAAATAGAAAAAGATAATTTATATATATGAACTGATAGCATGAAATAAACTATATTGTCTTGTAACATAACATGGTGTAATAGGTTATCTGGCTTATATTACATGCAATTATTAGTAATGTAATACTTCACGTGATTTGATAATATGAAACTGCTATTTTATATTCGTAGGGTGCAAAAATCAAACGCAAATAGAAATAGGGAAAAAAGCAGATATAATAGTAGATGCTCTAGGTAAAGAAAATGACATAGGGATGCTTGTCTTAATTAATAAGTTTGAATTTGTAGAAACTTTGGTCTAATTATTCATCTGTTGTGGCCAAGTAGCTGGTACAGGTTTAATGCTATCTCTCATTTGGACTAGTATGACAATCACATAAAGCAAAGGTCAAATAGGCTTATGTAAAATGTAGCTCACTTACACGACATTAAATTGAGTGGATTTGGTTATTTCGTATGCGGTGATGCAAAAGCTATTGAATAATCAAACTTATACAATAAATTTAGAAATAAGAGAAAGTCAAACAATTGATATGGGTGGGAATTAAAGGGAGTTAGTAGGAGCTAGAGACGTCGCCAAGCCCGTTTGTTTCAAAGAAAGTATTTAGACTAAAAAAAAAAAAAGCACCAAAAGTTATCTCAAAAAGCAAACACCGGTTAATTAATTTTGTAGTAGCTTCTTTATAAATTTATATATATATTTTTAATGTTTTTATCTATAAAAGATTTGAAATAACATAGTATAAGAGATCTTTGCAGGTCATTTTTTCTATTAAATCATAAAAAACGATGTTCATCTATTATTCAAATACATAATTTTATTCAAGAAAATAGGTGAACATAACCCTGTATAATTTGGATATAATAAAATGGCCTTTTAAAATAATTTGTATGTTTTAGAAAACTATGATTTTAACTAGAATTAAGTAAAAATCAGATTAATTTTTTTTCTTTTTATTGGATGTCCTCGAAGGAATAAAACCAAATCAAACTACCAGTCTTAGCTTTTATTACTCCTTCAAACATAAATTGAGAGTTGCAGTCGAGAGATACAAAGTTAGATTATATATATAACAATATAAATTTGTAGAAACTTATGAAGTGAGAGGTTCTGCCTCGACAGTAATTTCAAATGAATTAAAGCAGTAAATATGAAATTCAAAACCTTGGAGAGTGGTTGTCCTACCTTCTCCTTGCACATCGTCAGGTAGGCTTGTTTTCAACTTAAATTAATTGTTTTATTTCGATGTTTGAATCTGGTAAATAAATTTATTTTTATATTCTTTATACAGAGGAATATAGCTCAAAATTTTCAGCATTTAATATAGTAATTTGTTATTCATTTTATTTATCAGTCATACATATTTTACCTTGTAAAGCGAACTTTCTTAGTTAATTTCAAAACTGTCGGAGAATCATTAAGCGCAGAATCATATTGAAGAATTATAGCACCAGTTTTTTTCTCCTATTACTATTTTGAATCTAAAATATATATGTTTCAATGAATAAGCAAAAGAATTTATTATGAACTTTTTTGAATCTCTCCTCACAGGACCAATTCAATCGCCTTTTCCTGACCGAAGACTCTTGTCCAAATTGTTTTTCTGAAAAAACGGAACATAAAATAAAACAAATCAGAGAAGAGCACAGACACCAATTAAAAAGTTTATAGCATAAAGTTGTCAAAGCGTCACGCAGATCCGAATCATACTGACAATCACACTATTGTTTTCTCTTTCAGAAGAACAATGTTTTTTAAGCAAGAATCAAAATGACTGAAATCTCTTCGGTCAAAATAATTTTATTTGAGATTTGCAAATAAAATACTTAAAATATAAAATGCTTCTCTCTTAAATACTCTCTGTGTCTCAAACTATATGTAGCTTGTTGTTTTACACGTCCCTTAAGAAATACCTCTTCTATCTCAATTTGTGTGAATATGTCATACTTTTTGTTTTCGGAGATTCAAATTGCATGAATTTGACCAATATTTTAAGATGTATTTTTTCACCAAATTGATAGGAGAAAAGTTGCAATTTATAGTACTTTTTATGTAGCTTTCAAATATATAAATTTTAATCTTAAATTATTTAGTTAATCTAATCCAATTTAGTTTCAAAGTTTAGTTAAATTGACTTCTAAAAAACGAAAAGTATCACATAAATTGTGATAAATTGAGTGTTTATTAGGAGGGGCATTTGACTACCTTACCCTTATTTATGTCCAAGTTAATTATAAGTTCTCTCCATTAAATATTTACACTATTTATGTATCATCTGCATTAATGATAAAATCCTACTAATGGTAAAATGAGGAGAAAATAATTAATTATGCCTTGAATTTTTAAAACGGCAAATAATTTGATACAACTATTTTTAATAACCACGACAGATAATTTGAGACGAAGGAAATAAGATTTGCATGACATGAATTTAGATTAGTCTTAGGAATAATTTTGAATATCAAATAATGAAATAAAAAATGCAATACTTTTTAAAAATTAAAATTTATAACTTAAACTCTATAACTAAAAAATTACTTTTATATTATTTATACAGAGGAATATAGCTCTAATTTTCGACGTATAATATAGTAATGTGTATTTCTTTTTATTTATCGGCTTACTCATACATGTTTTATTTTATAAAGCAAACTTTCTTAGTTTATATTTTTAAACTGCCGAAGAATCATTAAGCGCAGAATCATATTGCCTAATTATAACACCAGTTTTTTCTCCTATTACTATGTTTCAATGAATGAGCAAAATAATTTGTATTGAACCGTTTAATTTCTTGAATCTGTCCTGATCGGACCAATTCCAGTGCCTTTTCCTGACCCAAGACTCATGTCCAAAAGTTTTTTTTTCTTAAAAAGGAACATTAAACTAGAAATTAATAACAAAACAGAGAAGAGTACAGATAACCAATTAAAAAGTTTTGTACCATAAAGTTGTCAAAGCGTCACGCAGATCAGAATCATCCTGACAATCACACTACTGTTTTCTCTTTCGGAAGAACAATGTCTTTTTTAAAAGTTAATCACCGTGGAATTAGATGAATAAGATCATTTTATTTTTAATCAGAAAATTCAAAATATAAAGTGTTTCTCCCTTAAATTAGTTCTGCTTAACATAAATCTAGATTAGTCAGATCAATAAATTTTCAATATCAAATGATTAAATAAAAAGTAAAAAAATACTTCTCACTAGTTTAATTTCTTTTTTGGGTCCTGAAAATGTTTAAATTTATAACTTAAGCTGTAAAATTAAAACTCAAAAGTTTGCACAGCGGGGCACGTGCCGGCCTGCAACAGTGAATAAAGCGGAAAAAAGGCGGAATCTAGATCCAACGACCAAACCATGCCCGTCTAAACCGGGAACTTCTCCAAGAAAAGAACTTTCATCTAACGGCTACAATTATTCCTTCAAATCCAACCCTTTAATATAAAAATCAACGCCTAACGTTAAATCCAAGTGGCTCCACAATCTCAAATAAAAACCCGGTCCTCTCTCATCACTTTCCTGTTCAATCTCTCTCAAATTATACACACTTCTCTCAACACACAAACACACACCAAAAAAAGAAAAACACACACCCCTGCTATAATTAACCTGCGCACTTACTCCCTACTTATACTACGCCCCTACAGAAATGAAGCCGGAGTTGCAGTTGAAAATAATATCGAAGGGTAGAGTGAAAAAATTCGGTTAAGAAAGAATCCAACGGCTGAGATTTTTAGGAAACTCGAAAGAATGGACGGTCAGAAGAGTCAGGCGAAGCTAACAAGGACACAGTCTTCACTTCTAAGGTCATCACCAACTATACGTTCATCAATCCACAGCTTTTCATCAATCAACGAATTTGGAGTTGACCAAGAACCGGATATTGAAGAGCAAAAACCACATAAACCGGGTTCAACACCGGTTCATCGTGGTTCTTTTTTCCGACCGGTTCCGGTCCGGGTTGCTCCGGTTCTGATACTTTCAGTTGTTTCTATGTACACCCTTTTCGTTTTCTTTAACAGGGACAATATACCCACATCAGAGAATTTACTGTTAGCTTTGATTTTCATAGCGGTTTTACTGTTCTTTGCTGGTAAGAAAAAGCAGTCAATTCATCAAGTGTACAATGTGTTGTTGAATTTGTATGGGAAAAGATTCGGGTTTCAAAGAAACCACTCTAAACCTGTACAGTGGTTCATTGGTGAAACAATTAAAGAACCGAAATCTGAGAAAGATAACCGGGTTGTGAAGGAAGGAGTTGAAGTGTATAGTAATGGAGATATATATGAAGGTGAGTATCATAAAGGGAGGTGTAATGGAAGTGGAGTTTACAATTATTTTGTTAATGGAAGATATGAAGGTGATTGGATTGATGGGAAATATGATGGTTATGGGATAGAAAGTTGGGCTAGAGGTAGTAAATATAGAGGGCAATATAGGCAAGGATTAAGACATGGTTATGGTGTTTACAAGTTCTATACAGGTGATACATATGCTGGTCAATGGTGTAATGGTCAAAGTCATGGTATGGGTTCTCAATCTTGTTCTGATGGTAGCTGTTACATTGGTGAATTTAAATGTGCGGTCAAACATGGCCTTGGGTGTTACCATTTCAGGTAAGGACAAAAAACCAACTTTTAATTTCTTGAAATCTTTAAAATTTACATCTTGTTTGAAGGTTTTGTACGTTTTTTAGGTTCTGTGATTTGTGATATGGCTGATGCTAGCTGTAATTGTTGGATGCTTTTTTTTTTTTGGTTGCTTACTATTCTGGGATACTGTTTGTTGTTGTTTGTTAGTGATGGATCAGGAGAAAAAGTTTTGTAGGATGAATGCACCCACCGTATGTTATTGTATTTTGTCCTTGATTGGTTTACCACTATCAGTAATGTTGTTGGCTAACAAGAGCAACCCAATTCTTGCACTCAACTAGAAAATGTGTTATATCGGGCAGACAATTTGTTGAGGGAGGAAGCTTCAAGAGAAATGGAAGAAACTGACCAGTTTGCCCCTTTCCTGAAATGCTACGTCCTCTGTCCAAATTTATGTGATACTTTTTGCTTCGTGAGAGTCGATTTGACTAATCTTTGAAGCTAAATTGGATTAGATCAATTCAATATTTTAAAACTGAAGTTTAGATACTCAAAAACTATATGAAAAGTGCTATAAGTAGCAATTCTTTTCATATCAATATGATATGAAAAAATGCATTTTAAAATATTGGTCAAAGTTTACCTAATTTGAATCTTGAAAAATGAAAGTCACGTAAATTGGGACAGAGGGAGTACTTCATGATTTTGTCTTGTCATCTACTATGTTGTGCTCTGTATTGGATGGATAATAAGGTTATGCTAAGTTGCAAACACAGATCCCTTGAGCTGATGAATCTTGCGACTGTTTTGTAGGAACGGGGATCGGTATGCTGGTGAATATTTTGGAGACAAGATTCATGGTTTCGGTGTGTATCACTTTGCCAACGGCCATTGCTATGAAGGGTCATGGCACGAAGGGCGCAAGCAAGGTTACGGAATGTACACATTTAGAAATGGTGATACAAGGTGTGGGGAATGGGACTCAGGCAATTTGAAAATTCCATCGCCCCCACTTACTGATGCTGTCCTTCGAGCTGTTCAGGTGAAAAACAGTTTTCTTGGCATTTATTTCTTCATTTAATACACTTACCTTCCTCTGATGCATATGCATATGATGCTATACTGCTCATAATGTTTGAATTGTCAATGTCTTATCCCTCTTTATGATCTTTGCAGGCTGCTAGAAAGGCAGCAGAGAATGCAATTAAGCTTAGGAGGGTAGATGAACAAGTGAAAAAAGCAGTGATGGCTGCAAATAGAGCTGCAACTGCTGCTAGAGTTGCTGCTATCAAAGCAGTACAAAATCAGATGGAGGGAAATTTTTGTGACATTTAACAATTGAAGTCTTTTTTAGATTTTTACAAGAAGTAACAGTTTGGTAAATGTAAATTTACTACGCCAAGTATGAATATGTCTTTCTTAGGCCGCCACCCCGGCAAGCAAAATGCAGCCGGTGGTTGAGTGTAATTGCTTTCAAATTTTACTTAACCACAATTGTAACTTGTATATAATGTCGTTTACCATATGTATATCAATGAGAATGAGGGCTTTTTCTCCGTTCTTTTGAGCTAGCCTTTCTAAATTTCATTAGTATTTCATCTGTGCCATTTTATGTGTCACTAGCAACTGCCAAGTGGTATTTATGATCATCACTTGCAATGAAATAAAAGAAAATGATCTTTTCAGATTTTTGATGTGTAAAAATGAAGTTTTCTTATCAGAAAGACGTAAAACTAAAATTCGACTATGTTTTCTTCTAAAATTTATTTGTAACTATTTAAAATTTATTTTGTTCATTTTTCATTCCTATTATGGATTTTCACTATAAATCTTTTAAAAAATTATTCTAATATTAGTACTTAGTTAAGTGTTTTCTTTATATTTTTACAAAAACTATTGCAAGAGCACTATGTTCAAATTATGAAGATATATGTGCTTTATTAAAAGGAAGGTTAATATGTGGGGCGGCAGGAGCCTCGTGTTAAGGCATTATAGGTGTTCTGTAGTGGGTGAAAGTAAACCAAGATATTTTCATTATTGTGCTTCGACTGCAGTTTAGTCTTGCTTCTTAATTACGACATCATCATATATCACTCACAAGTTAAATAGCGGGTGAAGGTAAACCAAAATTAATTGAATTACTGCGGTCTGTTTGGGCAAGCTTTTTTTTTTTTCCCAAAAATGTTTATTATTTCCAATAAGTGTTTATTTTTAAAAAATGAGGTATTTGACCAAATTTTTTGGAGAAAATAAGTGTTTCCGAAGAGTAGCAGAAAATATTTTTCAGAAGTTAAAAAAAATATCTTTTGCCCAAACGCACTTTTGAGAAAAATAAAAGCAGTTTTTAAAAGCTAGGCCAAACATTAATTGCTGCTCAAAAGTGTTTTTAAAATAAATTGACCAAACATAAATTATTTTTTGCCAAAAATATTTTTCTGAAAAGCATTTTTGAAAAAATACTATTCAAAATAAGCTAATTTTAAAAGCTTAGCCAAACAGGCTATAAATAAATGAGCTTTAGAAAATTAAATTTGAATCCTACCCTTCTAATCTCTATCAATGTTTGATCTTAGTCCCTTTGGGGACATCTAATTAAAAAATTGTTCTGATCTTAATGTTTAAATTGTAATATTGGTGACTGAAGTAACAGAGAAAATACAAGTCATTCATAATTTTTAACCCCTTTTCTTAATCTGGTTACAAAGCTAAGAAATTTAATTTGAAAATGCAGTAAATTTTTTGACTAAGATTCAGATCTGATCATTGCTAATGCGAAAGCTGCTAAAAGATCGAACAACCTTTTGATGTATGTTAACGTGTTTCAGTGCATACACAAAGTATACTTTATCATGATTAAGTGATAAATTAAAATTAAAATATATTTTATTAAATACTCCTTTTGTCTCAATCTATATGATACATTTTCTTTTTTAGTCCGTCCCAAAAAGAATGATATATTTCTATATTTAAAAATAATTTTACTTAAATCATCCCCTTTTACTCTTAATGAAATGATTTACAACCTCTAAGGATTGTTTCCGACCACAAGTTTCAAAGTATTCCTTAATTTCTTAAATTTCGTGATCAGTCAAACTATATCACATAAAATGGGACTGAAGGAGTAGCAGTCACGTGATAATTTTTATGTGAAAAACATATCTTTCACTAATTACTTTGATACAATATTCATTGTGTATGGTGGGGAAAAAAAGATTCAACTTAGTAGGCGTTTTGCTGAACTAAAAATGTAAGTGAAGATTTCAGAAGGACCACAATCATTTTGCTAGAAGTAGACGTCATTTTGTTGGATAAGCATTCAGCTGACAGGTAACGGCGTTCAATTTAAAATTGGTAACGACTTATTTAGTAGTAATACTAAGGGTGTGTTTGGTATGAACTAAAAATATTTTAACACGAAACAATTTCCAAAAAATTATTGAGTTTTTGCTAATTTTTTGTGTTGGTAAATAAATAAAAATATTATCTCAATAGCATTTTATATAAAATTTAATCAAACACTAGGGAGGTTGGGGGGAATGCATGATGGCCGGGGAGAGTTATTGGGATGGGGTTGTAGGAAGCGGGTAGAAATATTAATTATGAAACTTGTTTCCATATTCTCACAGAGGAATCAGTTCTTAATTTTTAAGTTTATTTTCCAAAAGAATATTTTTCAAAATATTTAGATCAATCAAACATGAATAAATAAAAAAATGTTTACCAAAAGGTATATAATTTTTTAACTAATTTATCTCACCTGTGAGGTGGGATAAAATAATCTGAGTTTGATGGGATAACGTGGGAGATTCAGGATTAAGGGATAGATTTATATCTTCGACTAATACAATGAAAATTTAATCCAGATTTAATCTTAAGAAATTTCACTTTATCCCGTGCACCAAATGACCAGAGGCGGACCTACATGGTAGGGTGGGAGGGCACGTGCACTCCCACCCTTCGGAAAAAATTATGTATATATGTGTGTATATACTTTGAGAAATTAATATATATTTAATTGTGCACTCTAACAAACGAAAGTCTCTTTGGGGCACATTAGTTGGAACTGCTGCTTCTCTTGCATGTCACCCCGGATCAAACCCAAATGTCACTTTTAATTATTTTTTTGAGCCTACTTTTAGGAAAACAATAAGCATTAAATGAGCTCGCCCAGATTCGAACCTGCACTGTCACCACATGTTGCACAACCTTAGCCACTGAGCTATCTCTTTCATTTGCTATACTATGTTAAATTTTATTTATTACACATATTTGACCTATATACTTGTATTTTCGTCACTGATACGCTATTAGTGACCGGTCCGACACAGTATTACACCTCAGTTATCATTAAAAATTTTGCTGGCGTTTGTATTAAGATAATAATGCCCCCGATGTCTTAAAATTCTGGATCCGCTTCGGCAAATGACCCGTGTAATAATAACTAAAGCAATGGGGATTGGTGGTAGTAGAGAGACAATTCCCCTCCAAAAGCTCCACATTAGGCTGATGTGTGAAGTACATGTACGTAAAATTATATAACTATTTTTATAGATTTAAGTATACGTCAATACACAAACAGACACATCTAATATTTATCCTCAATAGTATTATATATATAAGTTCTCTTCCCTGACCGTTAGTAGAGCAAGTGGTCTATTGGTTATCGAATTCCCATGACCATGTCACACATATGTTGGACATAGTAACGTGAGAAGACATGAAGTATCTTCTCACCATAAAATTTTGCTTGCTTCTTTACACAACATCGCACATTTTCCTAAAAGAAGATTCCAATCTGTACCATCTTCTCTGTGTATTGAACCGAATTTCTATTTTCATTGCCTTATTATACATATTTAATTTGAGTTTTTTTCACAATGAGATCATGAAGGGGCATATTATTTGTTTGGTCGAGTACATCGATAGCCCATAAATTTGTTACTAGATTTTGTTTAGATACTCGAACTATAATATATTCTTATTGAGCATTTGAACACATAATAAAGTATTTCTATTAAACACATGCGATAAAAAATTTGAAAAAGTTTATGCGTGTGTTCTCAAGTGCTTATTATGTAGATAGGTTAATCAGTTATAATATATCATGACCTCCATTACTATGCATAATGGGCACTTCAGGACCCGCGCAAATGTTTTTCTAAAATTTGAGCCGAAAGTGTCTAATAAGAACACTTTATCATATGTTCAGGTGGTCAATTGAAACAAGTCATATTTCGAATGTCTACAAAAAATTACTTGCAAATTTAAGGGATTATCAATGTATTTGGCCTTGTTCGTCAAAATAGTAATTAATGAAAAACTTTAGAACACACAAGTTATTCTTCTTTGTAAAAAGTAACTAATGGTTTCGAGACCTAATGAATAACATTAGAACACACAATTTAGTCTGGTGTTAATTACTTAATTGGTTATTCATGTTATGGAAATAATGTGATAAAGTTATTTTTGTATTTTCTTCTAACAATAAATTCATTAACATTGTGCCAATTATCCCAAAAAGTAATTCTAGCCAGCAACTACCTTTCACTAACCGAAAAAAATAAATGGCATTAGTCATTACCTACTTAACTTTCAAATTCTATGATTGTCATTGAACATACTAAATTCTGTAAAATATACCTTTATTTCTTAAATAAATTTGTGTTAAGCTAATTATAAGATTCACTTGAAAGCTTTTTTTTCTTTCACCAAGTTATTAACATGGACTAGTCTCTAAGCTACTTTCACAATTCGCTCTAAAATCTCAAATGGGCATATGAACATGGGATTCAGTTTGCCTTTCTTTCCATAACATATTATCCCCTTCATTGGGGAATTCTCTCATTCACCCAGGGGCGGATCTAGCCTATGAAGTGGGGGTTCAATTCGACAAGGAGTATAAATTTATGTGTAAAAAATTATTAAAATTGTATATATAGTAGATATGAACTCATAACTTTAAAAATATAATGAGTTCAATACTAAAATTCTTAAGATTGAACCCACATAATCTAAATTCTGGATCCGCCTCTGCATTCACCCAATTCGCTCTTTTCTCAATAAGTTTTAACTTTAACCCATTAAAAGATACAAATCACAAGTGCAAAATTGATTTTATGAAGGGTCAAAAAAGATTTTGGTACTTGGTTGGACAAAATAATCAATTGACCATGAAAAACAAGCACCAAGTTTCCAAAAAAACATTTATTAGGTAAGTGAGAGAATACTTTACGTGGCGAAAAAGACGAATAGGAATATTATTTGGCGAAGAAACATTTATCGAGTAAATATTATTAATTTGGTATGAAATTTGTTTAGGAAACGAGGGAAAAGTTTGCATCATCTTTCCGGTGAGTGAAAGGAGGGTTTCCAGCTAGAGTTACTTTCAAGAATAATGGGCACGATATTGATAGACTTTATTGTTATAGAAATATAAAAATAACTTTATTGCGTTATTTCTATAACTTGAAATGATCATCTAAGTAATTATCTCGTTATTTTGTTGCTTTCCACAAAGATTCAATTTTTCTTTTAGTTTAACAGAATTTCTTGAAGCTGGAACCTGGGAGCACAGACTTTTTTTTTGTTTATCTAAAAGTAATTGATTCATTGGTCAAGATCTGAAATAGTTTACTAATAATTAATAATATAAGAAATATTTCTCTTCTTCAAAATTTCTCGAGGGGGTAGTACGATAAGGATTCGGGGATAAAAGATACAATGTTAGAAGACAATAATGACCTTTTAAAATGTGAAAACTTTTTGGATGACAATGATACTGCGATTAAAAAATTATTTACTCTTAAAGATTCCATCTTTCTGTTGTATTCCCTTCTGTCCATATTATATTGATAGTTTTAGATTTAACGTTTAGCTTGAAACAGATAAGTAGTTATATAATTAAGGTGTTAATTTTTTTAAAAGATTTGTCTTTATTTAGACAAGTGAATTTTTACATAATCAAAAAATGATATTAACATCCACTATTTAATGGGTAAGCGCTTAAGCTAAAAACACCGTATAATATGGACTGAAAGGAGTATTTACTATTCAAAAGCAGGATATTTGCTTTCCTGGCATTGTTTGTTCATTTTCCACAATTTGGTAACGCGAAACTATGCAAATATGAATTGTTCTCTCACGTCTTACTCATTGCTAGAAAGAAAAATATTTTTAGTATAGGATTAAGCATTTACAACACTATACTTCATTGGTTTTTCAAAAGAGAAAATTCTTTTTTTCTCTTTTGCTCTTTTCCTTTTGAAAATGGAAAAGACCCTTCCTTTTTGGATGGTAAACACAAAAACCTATCGAAAGATATTTCCATTAAAATAAATGTTATCCATTGAACTAGAAAAGTAGAGATATGGTAAACACAAAACCCTATGAAAGATAATTTTCATAAAAATAGATGTTATCTATTGAACTAGAAAAGTAGAGATATGGTATCTACAATTCCAGTGAGATAAGAGTATATGTGGGGTTTTCATCATTTTCGTGCAAGCACATGCTAGAGTAATGGAAGGTGGGTTTCTTTAGTGAAACTTCCATGCATGATCAATAAAAAATCTCTGTTACATCTATTTTCTAATATTAAAACGGAATGAACTTTATTTTCATGTCCTACTCCATCGAGTATAGGTTCTTTTTTCTATTACACAAATAACCAAATTTTCTTACCGCGCCTTTTCTTTTTCCCCTGCTTAGCTTTTCTAGATTTAACACTTTTCACCCCCACATGCATCTCATCAAGACAACTTTTGCAATTTTTAGGAACTTATCAACATCTATGATTTGTCAATATATGTTGCAAAAACAACCCTCGACAACAAAAGATATGGTACAGCTGTTTGCTACTTCATCCATTTCAATTTATACAGCATGCAATGTTTAATTGGATAGGAAATTTTAAATACTGAATAAAGACTTTTAATTTTATAAGTTTAAATATGTCACGAGATTTTTGTTGTTATAAAAGTATTTTGTTAAAGAAAAAATAAAGAATTTAAATTAAAGCATTTCCAAATATAAAAAGGTGTATACCATTTTGAACGAATTAATAAGGAAACATTGTCACATATAATTATAAAACAGAGGGATATGTTCTCAGTAAATTGCACAATTGCGCTAGAAATGCTATTCGGGACTGGTTGGCATATATATAGTTTCAGCTACGAGTTCGGCTGATCCAGTAGCTTTAACCTAAAACTTTTATTTGTCTTATAAAATTTATTAAATATGTACGAATTAAAGACCCATTAACTTAAAATGATTAAAGTACCAAATTCATAAACTTTAAATTTTGAATCCACTCATAATTCCAAGAACAACAATTCAAGTTCAAAACCCTTTCGACTGCTCTATAGTTTGAAGTTCATTATGATCGTGCATTTTGAAATTTGATATCTGAAACAAATATATGTAAAATTTAGAATATTGATGCATAAAATCTCCATTGCTGGGTGGTTCACAAATTCAAGGAAGCAAAATTGCGACCCTCATCCATCCTGGGTTAGAATATCATTCAAAAGGCATTAACTATCCGTGTTTAGAAAACTTAATTTCTTTAGAGAAGATACGATTAAAAATTTAATTTTCGTAGAAATGAACAGATATCTACAATCAATTTTGAGATTATTAAGCTGCAGTGCTCTGCCCTTTGAAATTTTTTCATTACAATTGCAACAAATTACTATAATTAATGAGAAAGAAAATTGAACAAGAATTAAAGTGCATATAAAATGAATGTTATGCAAAAGAATACTGGTTGTCAAACTTCGAGACGTAGGCTATTAATGATCACGGGCATAGAAGGTTTCTGAATATAGGATTTCAATTTGAAGGATATTTTTAGCGGAGGTTTCAAAGTTGTTTTGGAATTATTCTTGATGTCATTAATGCATTTGAACTAAAAAAAAGTGCTATTGATGATTTCCATGATTTGACTAATTCTGGAAAACGGTTTTGATTAAATCAGTACTTAACTCAGTCGTATGACCAATCCTTGTTCCCCGAAATTCTTTGTTTAATATTCATGGTCAAATGAAAATACAATTATCACACCTAGAAAGACGTTAAAAAGCACTAGTAGTATTACTTTAATAAGTATAAATAAATTCAAAAGACAGAAAGAGTCATGCATTAAAGTTGTATATATACTGTGCATTAATGTCTTGTGGCATGTCCGTACCATTTTAATGACTTAACGTTAACATTAGTACCGAGAGCAGGGGAAGGGAAGAATAAATCACACATGCCTCCCTCGAGATTTCGACTTACTAATATTTAACAACATATATTTAGCTTATTGAAAATCAAATATAAGTGTTTACCCTTAAAATGGATAACAATTGAATTTGTATGCAGTGCTAAGGATATGTGATTTAATTCAACACGACATTAAATTACATGACACACAAAGAAGTAAAATGAAATATATAGATCTGACCGCGATGAATGCTGACTGGCCTCGGGTACTGAGAACCGGGGTCAATCCCCTATGATCTGACGTTGAACAATGAGTAACAATGGGGAACTTAAAAAAGATGAATGAACTTTGATGATTATATTGCCTGCTTAGTACATGGTGTATTTCTTTGATAGGGAAAAAACTGCCTGAAAATAAATGGGGGCCTCCTCTTTATATAGTAGAGGAGTTCTAACCCTAGTACAATTCTAAAAAAGGAACAGAATCTGCTTACAGCTGTTTGGCGTGATCTGTGCTGAAATATCCGGCTGGTGGTGGATATTTCGGTCTTCTGGTCATGGTGTCAAACCACCTTTTGATTTCGTTTTAACGCCTTGTTCCAATTCGAGCTTCGATACCCAGTTTGGTAAGGTCGATCTAATCTTGATCGACCATAACTTGAATGTCGGGAAACCGATGATATCCATATCCTCGATTTTACCCGTATACAGATAGTCCCCCATTCCGGAGGTAAAACATTGCCTACGGGAAATGGATCCAGATGAGGCTAAATGAGTTGTCCCTACCTGCCTAAGACAAGACATTCTTTCAAACTTTTCGCACTCTGCCCGATGCCGGCTCATCATGACTCCAGCCGCCAAATCTTTCTTGGGAAGCCGCACCTTGTCAGGGTCCTTGATCCACTACAAAGCCTTTTGGACTCTTCTCTATTTAAAGCCCATGTATCTTCTCTTTTGCCATGCATCTTTATCCCCTAAACCTAAACCTTATTTTTCCAAAAAATCCTTCTCTGTGCCCATACCAAGTTTATACCATCTTCCAAGTTTTGAATATTTTTTTGCTAGGGCGTGATCTTCCCTTGTTAGGCTTTGTACGTCAACCACGGTCATGGCTTCTCTTCCATTATTAACACAAGGTGAAAACCATTCTGCGTCCCCTTCCCATTCACCGCCTCTGTTGCCGACGGGGGTCATCGGCCCTGATGGAGAGTTAGAATTTCTTGCTGCGGATATTCTTCCATTGGGTTTCAAATACGCAAATGAATGCAAAGTATCTTACCACCTCGACTCTGTGGAAAAGTTTGAGTCTTGCATTGATGATGCTACTATTCCCGTGGTCAGGGAGGATTGCCACTTCGGTGAGGATGTTGATGTCCGTCCTGTTGAAGCTGGGACAAAGATGAATTATCACGTCGTTGGTTACTCGATGGCCTATACCTAACCCTTTTCCATCGGGTTCTCTCTTCCCGTACCTCGAGTGATCGAGGACTTCTGCCGCCGATATCGTGTATGTATCGGCCAGCTTGCTCCACAGATCCGGAGGCTCCTATACTGCATCGGAGTGTTGGCTAACATAGCCGGGATTCCCTTCACCCTTGATCACCTGTTACACATATACGTACCTCGGGTAATTCGAGGTGGGATAATTCACCTGCTTCCTCGAGGAAATCGGGGTCTCATAGACCCTGAAGATGATTACGACGAGGGATGGCTCCACCGGTTCGTGATGATACGCACGACTCAAATTCACCACCATCATTCGTCGATTTCCCAGAGGTATGGAACCCTGCTCTAAATCCGATCGAGCCTGAGCTCATCGTCTCCATCTTTGAATGGGTAGTTGCACTTTTAGGAGCTTCTCGTAGCTCGGGCCGTTCCTGGAGGAGGATGGCACCCGAAGGGTGGAAAGGCAGAAGCCACGGTAATTCCCAACCTGCTCATATGATTTTCATTTTTCCGAGTTGTATTTTAACTTTGTCTTCGATTTTCAGGGCTTCCAACAAGAAAATCTTCGAAAGGGAAAGCCATTGTTGAAGAGGGCGCCAAGGATACCGTTCGGGGAAAATGGACATTGGCGTCAGTGAGGACATCCCATCCCCGAGCCGCTGCGAGCACCTTGGTTACTCACTCGGGAATTGGTTCTCGGGTCAGGACGCGCCATATCATGGATACTCGACGGGAGATCCCTTGTGAGGGACCCATACCGACTGTAGTTATTGATTAGGAAGATCTCCCAAAGCCAAGTATCCCTGGCTCGTCTGCTCCAGAGGAGAATTCCGGGGTCGTCTAGACGGCATCACATGCTGCTGTTCACTCTATCGGCTTAGGGGTTATTTTTTGTTCTAAGTCTAGGGTCGTAAAGTAGGGTTTTTTCCTTTCCCCTTTTGCTGAACTGATATACCCGATAAAATCTGGAATTTGCCTTATGTAGTAAATTAATAGAACTTTGTTGATCAATTTCGTGCCGGGTGTTACCGAACGTATTCAACTTGCTTTTCTTGCTTGAATTTGCATTTTTGTTTATACTTCTAAAATATCCGATCTATGGTTACCTGGCTTTATTGTACATAAAAAATCAGAAAGTCTTATTATCGACCGCCACATTTGTCTATTCTTTACTTCATATTCGAACTTGATCGGTTCGGACCCGCATCCTTTGTGGTCGAATGAGAGCCTCATTCGATCATAGTTGTGTTAATGCCAATGCCCAATCTTGGCCGCTTCGAAGTCCCAGTTGTGGGGCTTTTAATCATAAAAGAGTTTAAGTAACTTATCCGGGAACCGAAGCCAGCAGTGGCCTGGACCGTTTATATACACATCGATGACCTGGAGGGGTGGTCCGGTTCTTTCTCCTATACGCTTCCTATGGATGGATAAGATCAAAGTCCCATCCGTCGCGTCGCTCTGACATCAGCCACGTGTCAAGTCCCGGTTGGACAAGAAGACGGTTACGGAATGCAAATCGTCTCGGCCCCACTTTATAAAAGCAAACTTTTTCCTTTCACTTTTTCACTTTTCAGATTTTCACCGAATTGTTTTTTTCCCTCGTGCATTTGAATACGCAAAGTTTCATACCCATACATTCATATCTTCAAATCTTCATCACCTATTCTTCATCAAATCTTCAAACCTCCATACAAACCTTCAAAACTTGTTATTTTTAGAATAATGACCAAGTCTTCCAAAACTAAGGCCGGCGAGACATCCTCGGCTCCGAAATCGAAACCAGTATTGTTGGATTTCATCCCGTCCGATTACATAATGGCCAAGGATTTCAAGGTCGAGAAACCTTCCCAGCAGGGGGATCGGGGCGCTGATATATCGGATTATCTATACACGATTCCCCCGAGTAAACTCGAGAGGGTTAAAGAAGACTGCGGTTGAAAAGATATGGAGGTCGTTATTCCCGACCAAACAGAAGCCATAACAACTTATGTGGAGGGGTATCTGAGTGTTTATACTTATCCCTTCACATTTAGTCTTCTTGACCCGGTGATCATGGACTTTTGCATGAAGTACGAGGTATGCCTCGATCAGATTCATCCCTCATTTTGGAGGATCGTGGTTCTCCTCCGTTATTTCGCAGTGAATATGGGTGAACCTTTCACGGTTGGTCACCTCTTCCGGTTGTATAGTCCTCGAGTATTTCGGGAAGGCACGATTAAGCTCACGAAACGAGCGAAGAAAGTTCCTTTTTCTAGCTTTGATAAAGATAGGGACCGAGGTTGGCAGGAAAGGTTTGTCCGAGTCAAGACCGAGAATTTAATTCCTACCGACAAGATGTGGTTCCCTGAGAAATGGAACCTAACTCGTAAGTGACCTTCGTTTCAAATACCCCGGTTGTATCTCAGATATTTGATTTGTAATAATAATAATTATCTAACTTTGGTCATGTGCATGTAGCAATCTCTCGAACCCTAGGCGCGATTGCTAATGTAGAGGGATAGATTCAGAACATTTGGTCTCAGCTCACCTATGCCGATCGTAACTGGCGTGCGCTATCCCGGTCCAGATGGGAGGCCAATAATAATGGTGAGTTCTTTATCGTGGTGTTGTCCCGTCGCATTATGCTACGATTGGTAGGCTTATTCCAGCCTTTTCCCTTTTGTAGGTCTTTCAAAGGCCACCAAAATCTGGGGGTTGGATGATGAAAAGGCCTCGGATGACGAGGCGAACATCGAGGCTCTCAGCCAGGGACGCCCTTCCAAACCCCCTACTCAGCATCAAACAATGAGAGAGGCCGCTGAGGGAGGCAAGATTGAGAAGAAGAGAAGGCGATCCTCTGAATCTTCTCGCGCCACTTCCGAGGTCAGCAAAAGATCGAGGCTTACCATCGAGGAGCCAGCTACACGAGATACCTGGGCATGGATTCTGGATGCCGATGTCATCAACTTACTCAATGATCATTTAGATGATGAAGTCCAGGCGTCGGTCTTCCAGTGAAAATGTCAATCAAGAGCTGAAAAGCTCGACAGAAACCACTCCCTCTTTGGTGGGATGCTTAGAAGTGGTGAGACCAGCAGGTGTAGAAACCGTTGGGCCGAAGATCGGGGTGCCCTAATATGCTGCTAGAAAGCCTCTATCAGCAAGAGATTCGGGGCGATATACCGCCGCAGCCATTGGATCGAGGTCAGCGCCTTTCGCGTCGGATTTGAAGGTACCTTACATTCTGTCTTTAAATGGCATAGGTTCTGTCCTTCCAATACAGGGGTTGGCTTCGGCTGAGACCATTATTTGCATACAGGACTCGCGGCCCCGAACAATGGATATTCCATCCGGCGACGCTCGAGCCCAAGGCAAAATGGTCGAGAATCTTGTGGGACCAGAAGGATCGGACCAAAGAAAGATAATATCCCGGCCACAGGCTGTTCGGGATTCAAACACTTGTCAATCCCCGTGGCCAGTAGCTTCGGTTCAATTCAGGCCCTAGATTGGAGAAGACTTTCCCATCCCCCCAACGTAGACCGGAATCGAAAAAGGCTGGTCTCGTTTAAGGTGCCGACCGACATGAACATGTTGTCGGGGTCAGTCGGGGTAGCTAGCTACCTGTACTCCCTAGTGACCGACGAGGATTCGAAGAAAATAGAGGAGGTTAGTGAATCATGCCTTTTCAACGAGGCCCAACACGCTTTGAACCTGGTACATCTAGTTCCCTTTGTTTTTACACTTAACTTTATTTTTGTCATATCCCAATAATTGCTTCTCTTTCTTTTTAGGCCTCTGTGCTCCATCATGCAAGTTTCCACCGACCTAGGTTAGGGATGGACCGTCTTAAAGAGGAGCTCGACAAGAAAACTCAGGATGTGGATGCGCTCAGGGATCTTTACGGGCAGAAACTGGAGTATATCTTGAGCCTCCCCGACCCCTTCGTCCTTCAGTCGGATCTGGCAGCGGCCTGAAAAGAGGCTGCCGAGGCAAAACAGGAGCATGACCGGTTAGCAGAGAAGGTAAGAGATTTCGAGGTTCATAATAAACCGTTAACAGTCGATGCTAACATTGCTCCTTCTTAGGCCTAATCTTATGTGACCCAGATCGACCAACTTCGGGCAGAATTGGACGAGGTCAAACGTGAGCTCGATGTCTTTAAAGAAAAGATGATTGGTGCTATCACCGAGCGAGATTCTCTCAAGGAGAAACTCCGTGTGATGTCTGAGCAAGCTGCCGAACTTCGGTCCAAACTTGACCAGGTCGAATCGAAGCGCGATGCCCTTAGCCGGGATGTTGCCGAACTACAGGACAAACATAACAAAGCCCTGGGCCAAATCTCGAGATATGATAGTATGTTGTCTCAGTATGAGGCCGACGTGATCGCTGCCGAGAGGGCTAGCGATGCTTGGGCCGAATATATGCGTCATTTATCCCGAAGGGAGACTCTTGAAGAGATTCAAACCACCGGGATAGATTTGTCTAATCTAATCAAGAGGGCTAAGGAGCTTGAAGCAGAAACGAAGGCCGTGTATGATCCTGAGGAGTCGGATAGCGACCTCGAGGGTGATGCTATGAGCTCGGGTGAAGATTAGGCTTAGGAGCCTTGTATTTCTTTTTGTCTGTTTGGACTCAAGGCCGTTTATCTGTGCCTTTGTAAATCTTTGACTTTATACTTAGGAAGATTTTTGCCCGGCTTATCCATCATTTTTTATTGCCTTGTATTTTGTTTTTAAGAATTAAAATATTCACTGGCTCGGTTTAATGTTTGTATGATATGCACGATTACCTTAGCATGTAAATTTAAAGTGACAGTGACTCGTTCTCGAGTGTGTGTGATATGCGAAAGGCCTTATTTGCGAACTTAGACGTCTTTGAGTCGCACAACGTGGTTGTTTTTAGACCATAGTCTTTAACTATTTAGACCGCAGTCTGTCATCATTCAGACTGTAGTCTGTTAGGCTAACGCATTTCGAATTTGTATATTTGGGTGTCCGATTTCGGTGACATGCAAACATACAATATTAGATATTTTGAGGAAGTTCCTCGTTTTTGTTCATGGAGTCGAAAACAAATTTACAATAATTGCCATAGCAAGAACAAGCTAAACGGACACGATTCAATCGATCGTTTGGTAATAAATTCACAATAATTGTCGTGGCAAGAACAAGTTATTCGGACACGATTCAATTGATCATTTGGTCCTTTTACATCAAATCTTGTCGTTCAAGGCTTGACTTTACATAGGTATCAATTAACCCCGGGTATGATAGTCCCTTAGTACTTGAGTTCGAAGTGTGAGAGCTCGGGTACTATTGAGCCGATATAGGTAATATCTAGTCCTCGGTTCTTGATCGGTCTTCTATATTTTAGTAGCACGCTGTACGGTGCTACCTCACTAAAAATCTTGCCAGAAAACCCATTTCGGGACAAAACCGATCGAAGGAAAAAAGAGTGCAGCACGTGCTTTCAGTCCTAAGTCTATGACTTCTCGGCTTCTATTGTGCTGCTTCGGATGTCCACTTAGATGTACGCCTGCATGTTTAAATCAAAGAGAACAGAAAACAAAAATTTACTTGTACCTTTAGCAATAGTATTGTTTTAGGTGTGCCACGTTCCAGTTGTTTCGAAGCTATATTCCATTTCCATTCTCGAGTTGATAGGATCCTTTCCCGGTTATGATGTTTCATCTGTATGGCCCTTCCCAGTTCAGACCCAATTTTCCTTCTTTGGCGTTCTTGGTGTGAAGTGTGACCTTCCTCAAAACTAAGTCCCCAATCTGAAAGTGCCTAAGGCTAGCCCTTCGGTTATAATATCTTTGCATGCTTCACTTTTGAGCTTCTAACCGGACATAGGCGGCTTATCTCTTTTCGTCCACGAGATTTAGACTAGCAGACATCGCTTCGAAGTTCAAGTCTTCAGTAGTATGTTGAAATCTTAAACTTGGTTCATTGACCTCGACGGGTATTAGAGCCTCGATTTCATATACCAAGTAGAATGGCATTTCCCTGGTGCTTGATCTCACCGTAGTGCGATAGGCCTATAAGACCTCGGGTAAAATCTCCTTCCATCGGTGTTTAGAGTTGGTCAACCTTTTGTGGACAAGATCTTTTGATCATGTATTCTTCGAAAAACTTGCTGACTTTATTCCCTTTGAACTGCTTCCCGTTATCACTTGAAATTTCCGCAGGTACCTCGAATTGACAGATTATATGGCCATAAATGAAGTCAATGACTTCCTTTTCCCTGACCCTTTCAAGTGCCTGCCCTTCAACGCATTTAGAGAAATAATCAGTCATAAGTAAAATAAAATGTGCCTTACCTGGGGCCCAGGGCAAAGACCCTACTATGTCCATTCCCCATTTCATGAATGGCTATAAAGAAAGGACCGGATGAAGCTCTTCCCCCAATTGGTGTATCGACAGGGCATGCCTTTGGCATTCGTTACATTTTTGAATGAAGGTTTTGGCATCTTTCTCCATCTCGTTCCAATAGTAACCTGCCCGGATCAGCTTGCGTACCAGTGAGTCGGCTCCCGAGTGGTTTCCACAAATCCCCTCGTGAATTACCTTCATATCATAGTCGATTTTCCCCGGCCCCAAATATCTTGCTAAAGGACCGTAAAATGATCTTCGATATAGCTGGCCCTCGACCAAACAAAATCTGGCTGCTTTGGTTCGAAGGGCCCTCGAGTCTTTGGCATCAAGTGGTAGATTCTATGTTTAAAGATAGTCTATGTATTGGTTTCTCCAATACCAAGTGAAGCTGGTTGAATTTATCTCAGCGTGGCCGGTGTCGATGATGGAACTCAATAGCTGTACCACAGTGCCATAATTAAACTCTTCCGATTCTACCAATAACCCAGGTTTTCCAGAGAATCGGCCTCGTTATTTTGGTCCCCAGGCACGTGTTCGAGTGTCCATTCCTTGAATCTACAAAGGACCACCTATAGCTTTTCTACATATCTCCGCATTCGGTCGTCTTTGACCTCGAATGTACCGTTCAATTGGTTGACCACCAAAAGGGAATCGCATTTAGCCTTAATGATTTCAGCTCCCAAGCTCTTTGCTAGTTCTAGTCTTGCAATCATAGCCTCATATTCGGCTTCATTGTTAGTCAAATGAACAGATCTAATAGATTGTCTTATTATGTCACCAGTTGGTGGTTTGAGAACAGTCCCCAACCCGGACCCTTTCATATTTGAAGCACCGTCTCTGTATAGGGTCCAGACTCCCGGACTAGCTCCCGAAGTGAGAAGTAGTTCTTTATCGACTTCGGGGATCATGGACGGCGTGAAGTCGGCCATGAAGTCTCTTAGTATTTGGGATTTAATAGTAGTCCGGGGTCGGTATTTACATCGTACCTGTTGACACCCAATTTTGGCCCTCCTTTTTATTTAATTAATTTCACTATGCTTCTCAGTCGTGAAAATTCCCCGAAAATGAGTTTGGAATATTTTCGCTAATTATCACACTATTTTTCGAGATATATTTCGCTAAAATCAAGAACATTTTTATGGTCTCTTAAAAATGACCAAACATCATATTTTATAATTGAAAAGGACTAATTTTTTTTTAAATTAAAATCATTCGAAAAAAAAAATAATGTTGATATTCGTATATCAATATTGGCATTGACATTTTTCCTTTAATCTTATTACCGTATTAATCATCTTTTACTCTATTTTTAAAACTTAATACGTATATTAAATTACTTGTATTGAAATTTATATAAGTATACATCTTGTGGGAAATATTTAGGACAAGGAAGCATATTTTAATTAATTGATTAGAGTAAAAGGGGGTTAGAAATTAACTCATCTACATAATATTGGGCCAATTTCCTTCTCCTCCAAATTAAATTACCAACCCAAAAATGTCTAGCCCAATTCCCCACCAACCCAAAAACGTCCAGCCCAATATCCAAATGACCCGGCCCAACCCCTACAACTAAATCCCAAACTAAGTCAGTGACCAATTCATCTCTAAACTAAACTAACCAAACATCCCTTTCTCCTTCAACCAACAGCCCTAACCATAGCCGCCATGTCCCATCTCCGCCAGCTCCATCGTTGGACCGCTGGTCCTCGACGTCACTTCCATCCCCTTGTCAGCACTGCCACACCGTCGGACCGCTGGGTTAACGTGGTCAGCGACGCCACTGGCCTCACCAGTCACCTTTTCTCCCGTCACCCATCTCCCTTTTTCTGAAATGGAGGTTGACGACTCGTAAAAAGGTCGATTGAGACCTCTGAGAACGGGAAAGAGAGAATCCACAGTCATCAAACCCACCTAAAGGTTAAAATCCGTCACTTTTCTTCATTTTTCCTCTTTTCGAAGTTTCAGATTTTTCCCCCTCTTTTGATTCGAAATTCAAAGGCAAATTTCCCTTTGAAGAAGCTGTTGAAACCCTCAGTGTTTACCTATAAATACAGGCCTTCCTCGGCTGTTTTGGGACAAGTTTGAAAAGGAGAGAAAATCCCATTTAAGTAAACAGGTTTTTTTTAGGCTGAAAACTCCCCTTTGAACAAAGCTTTCATTGAGAATATATCTTTCAAAGCTTCCATACTCAGAAAAATCTTCTTTTAACTTTGAGTTTCTTTTTGGCTGTCAAAATCTCTTTTCAAGTTCTCGGCTGAAACAACAAGCTTTCGAGTGGATTCGGAGACTCGACGACGACAATAGCTTAGTTCGCTGTCACGGAGAAGGTAATCACATTCTCCCTATCTTCGCCTTTAATTTTATAAGAAGTAGAAATGTAGTCGTTCAAGTATTTCTCGTCGTTTTCTTGGTTTGGTTGGCTGGAATATGTGTTCTCCTCATTTGTTGTAAATTAACGTGAAACGACTAATTTCGTCGAATGTGTGTTCAACCCCGTCGTTGCTCGGCGAAAAGATATATTTTTTTTTTTGGTTTAGTACTTCAGTTGCTGTGTGTTTTCAGTTTCACATAGATTAGCGCAGTTTCATTTCTTTCAATCGTGTTTAGTCCATATAAAGCAGTGTCAGTTTCAATCGTGTTTAGGGAAAGGCGATTAAGCTTGTCCTAAGTTCTTCTTTGTGTTTAAAGATACAAATTTCTATTGTTAAAGTTTTAGTTCTGCCTTGGACTGAGTACTTCATGAGGACATGAACTGCTTGTGTTACATTCGGTTGATTGCTTTATTTCCTTTGAATTTCATTAAGCCTAGAACAAGATAATGACCTTGTCACAAGTAGTTTATTAAGGCCCTGTTAAGTTCACATGTGTTAAATCAAGTAATAAATAAATCCCTTAATATTGATCTGTAACTAAATCTCTGTTTAAAGATAACAAGGGGTTATTACTGTTTTGTTTCAGTATCTATTAAGCCTTGTGGTGTTCCTTGTTTTATTGTGTTGTAGGGTTACTGAACATATGTAACTGTTTAAATGTCAATGTATTTATCTACTGATCCCTGTCCTTTGTGTCGAATCCATTTTCTTTAAAAAGATAAGCTAACTTCTTGGCTTAAAACTTCATGTTAGTAGGAAGTCATAATAACTTTCCCTTTTGTAGTTCAAGTCACCTAGTTACATAAATATGTCCACAGGTTAAACTTGAACTAGCCACGCTGAAACTCTTAGTGCCTTTTATCTAAGAACGAAGTTCCAACTTATTGAGATTGCTCCTCCTTATTTTGATTTGGCACTCCCCTTCCTCGCTTTAAATTTCGTGTCTTCGTGCTATCATGTATATACATGTTTATATTCTTGACTAACATTTTTTATGGATTGTATTTGTAGCACATTTGTTTCTCTCTTACGTAGGAACTTATGAAAAATAGTTAGTATGATGGTAAAATTAGTCACTACTTTTCCTCTCCCCTTGGATAATTAATCTTGGTTTAGGCGTGTTAGAAATAATAATTGCCCATGTATTTTTTTTTTCCATCTTTTGTCTGCCAGGTTAAAGTGATTTCCAACTAAAGGAAATTAACCGAAAAAATAAAAATCTTTTAAATACCTTTAATCATTTTCTCATCACATGCATACGTATGTACATTATATTATAAATACTCATCTTTAGTATACATTGTATACGACAATCACATTATACCTCATCTTCCAAAACATACATACATAACTCTTTTGAAAACGATATATATTCCTAATACATATAATTTTACATCTTGTATTAATTATGGGTATACCAACATACTATTTTCATATACGCATACCATATCTGTACTATCTTGTTTTTATTAATTCCCTTAGTCGCATTTTCATTATATGTACACATATAGTATTATCGTGTCGTCATAACTATTTTTTTTTAAGCATTCACCTAGGATATACTATCACATATGTAGATTATTTTCTTATAAAAATATACATCTCCTTATTCTATATTATACATGTTATTCTTATATAAAATAAAATGTCATACATACTTTCCTCATGCACACATTAGCATTAACTACTTCCTTTACATATATGCATTTACTCACATAGTTACAATTACAATAAACCCCCCCCCCCCCCCCCCCCTTTTTTTTTTTAAATAGTTTTGAGAGAGTAGTTTCTTTTCCGCAATTTTTTAAATAGATGATAATAAATAATTAAATAATCCCCCTCTAGTATTAATTAAACTAAGTTTAAAGACTGTCCTCGGATAGGCTCTGAGGGATGCTTAACAGCTTCCCCTCGGGGTAAATAAAAAACTTACCTAGAATCTCACAGGTTTCAAAGACTAAAAAATGGAGTTTACATTTTTCACAAATGGTTTCCTAATATTCCCTAAAATTAGGTGGCGACTCTGAAATTTACAAAACCAGTGGAAACATAGTCATAAGTTGTGAATTAGTTTTAACCCGTTAAAAATAGGGCATGACAGAATGACGACTCCACTGGGGATATACCTTAGGTTTTGACTTTAGTAGACTTAGTTTAAGAAGTAGATACTCGAGGGATGTTTGTTTATTTATTTTATCGCCTATTATTTATGAGTTGCTACATTGCTATATTTGAAAGGACGCAAGCCAAAGCCAAACTTATGCTCCTTATTTGTTTGAGAAAACATTATTTGTTTACCGCTTTCCTTATAATGTCATTGCACTTTCTATTGAGTCTTTGGCCGTACACTTACACACACTGTAGTTCACGCGAGGTGTTGTCTGACACACCTCCACCCCTTCTTTGGATTCTCTAGTTTCAGAGTCGGTACGGTAGTTTACTACGTACCTTCTCGCAGATATTCAGTCCCACTCCGAAGCTCTTAGGAAAAAATCTTATTCTAGAAAATAAATCATGTTGCATACACCTTAGGCAGGACAATCCAAGGTATTGTCCCTGCAAATTAGGAATCCACCCTTTTGTCAAAAGGTTCGAAACCTGAATGACATAACCCTTTATGTGAATTGATGAAATGATCCTTAAAAGACACAAGATGATTTTTTTTTTTTTAACAAACAATACTTATCATAACCTTTACCCTTCATTTTTTAGATGGACATCAACCACAACCTACCAAACATCCAAATGATAGTCTCACCTCCTCACGACCTGCAAACGTGGTGGAGGAACATAAGAGTGGCACACGGGGAGGAAGTCAAGCAACACTTGGGGTCGTTGATGTCGCTAATGGGTATCCAAGCCAACAAAACTCTCACCAAGTTGCTGATAGAATTTTGGGATCCCGCCAGTGTAACCTTCAATTTTTTAGATTTCGAGATGACCCCTACTCTAGAGGAAATCTGTGGATTCACCGACCTGCCATTTGAGGGGAGAATGCCGGTGCTACCATCCTTCATATCGAGAGAGCAATTCTTGCACATTTTGGGATTTAATGTCTACCCGGTCCTGAGGAACGTGGAAAATGATAGAGTGAAGTTCGACTTTCTGTTTTAGAGATTTAGGCATCGAGAAAGCTTTGATCAACATCAGGATAAGTTCGCATGTGACCGCGGAAGGTGGGAGAAAATGTGGCCACGAGTCTTCGCCATAGCCTTGTTGGGAATCTTGGTCTTCCCGAAGAGAGCCTACCGAATCAATATCAACCTTTTGCCACCTGTTATGAATATCTTCTCGGTACCGGATGAATTGACATTGGTCCCTATGATTCTCGCGGAGATGCTTCGAGCTCTATCGGCCTGTTCAAGAGGGCATAACTTTTTTGAGGGCTGTAATCTCTTGCTGCAGTTATGGGCTGTGGAACACTTCTATACTCGCCCCCTATCATGGATTATTGCATAGATGCTCATAGCAGAATTCAGAGCCATACGGAAAGAATGAGGTACTGGCATGGACCTACAGGAGCAGAAGAGTGGCGCACATTCTTGGTACAGCTCACGGGAGATGCTGTTCAGTGGAAATACCCCTGGTTGTCGAGGAGACCTTTGGTGAGAACTGCAAATCTATACTTCATCGAGCTAATCGGGTTGGACGGGATTCAGCCATACGCGCCCCTCAGAGTCTTGAGGCAGTTTGGAGTCACACAGGATGTCCCAGTCTGGTCCCGCATGGCATTGCATGAAGGTAACTATGATAGGTTGGTTCCCATGGCACGAGTAAGAAACCTATAAAGAGAATGGTTGAACATGATCACGATTGGTATGGGAAACGAGAGTTGGTGCACACCCGAGTATTACGCCTGGTATAATGTGGGAGGCTTGGCACTTCTACCGACCGAAGACGGATTCGATGGGTTCACAGACTATGATGTAGCCGACTGGCTTACAGTTGAGGTACTGCCCCTCATGAACGTCAACAATGACATGTACAGGCAGGTAGTTCCGGGTTCAGTAAACCATTTGATACAGTTGGTAGAAGAGGAGGACCCGGCGGAGTCAGACGAACCAATGGAGGAGGATCCGGAAGAAGATCCAGAGTGGGAAGCAGAACGTGACCTTGCAATGGAGGTGGAACCTGAGAAATCACCCGAGTATACTCCAGCCGGACCTTCCGAGGAGGATCTGGAGGTGCAGTTCGAGCACGGGCCTACAACACATGGTACAGAGGAAGGACCTGAGTATGATCCAGAGGCAGGTTGGACAGACCCAGAGGAGGAACCTGAGTACGACCCAGGGCCCGATTATGATCCAGCATATGATGGGGATGACAATGACGGCCCGACATGGCCCTAGACTATTTTCTTTCCACTTCTTGTTTTCTTTACATCCCAAAAGAGTGTCGTATGGCCCAATCCTTTTGTACACCCTTTGCATTTTCATTTTTAAATTTCCATCGACCCATTCCTCTTGTATGCCTTTATGGCCACCCCGTTTTGTGTTCTATCATTTCAAGCTGCCATAGGCCTATCCTTGTAAGCTCTCGAGCTACCTTTTGTTGGATGGAAGTTATGTTTGTTCTAAAAATCACAGAATTTGTCAAAAAAGGATCATCGTCATCAACTTGTGTGTGACGTAGGCTTACCTCTGGCAAAAAGAGTCTCCACAATTAGGACACGCTTGTTTGCACGTCGACTTGACGTAATTATGTGATCAAACATGTTACTCTACTCTTTCTAAAAGCCTCCCGGACTAACTTTTGTTTTCCAAATTGTCTTTATCTTACTTTTATCCCCCAACAGAGGTTGATTTGTGTTGATCTTCAAACTGGCCGAGTCACACTACAATTTGAGATCTAAGGGAAAAATGACTATCACCAACGAAGTCAACCCAACTGCTAATCCTACCATAACAAGTGAAAATCCAGAAAGCTCAAGAGAGAGGATTAATCTGAACGATGAAGAAGAAATCGCCTTGCTAAAGCTACAACTTGACGAACTAAGAGGAGAGCTGCGCCAAGTTCGGGACCTGACCCATCTCACTGTGACTGCTTTCCCAAACCCACCTCACTTTCCGTCTTTGGATTCGCCGGTTCCTGAACACTTCCCTCCATCTACACGTCCACCTCCAATACCCCTTTCCTTTTCCAACCTACCTCCGGTCACTCCCACGGATGCACCAAATATGCATAAACAAACCCCTTACGTCCCCGACTACACCCATACTCCACAAAACCCACTATCAACCCAAACTGCTCCTGCACCTACTTACCCCACCGTACAACACATACCAGCGGCACACGTTGACACTTCTTACGAGCAACATGTGCCACCGGTATGTGCAGCCAGGGCTCCAACCTTTACCGCTCCTGTCACAGTCAGGGTCCCGTTCGAGGTGGATCAATATGCAGAAATGGAAAGAAATGCCAAGAAAGGAGAAGACGAATCAATCATGAACCAGCTGCACAGTCTAAGGAAAGAAATGAGGAACATGCGAGTCACTCGGGGAAGTGAGAGTTTGGATTATGATGATCTGTGCATACACCCGGATATTGGCATGCCAGTAGGGTACAAACCTCCTAAGTTTGATATTTTTGACGAGACAGGTGATCCTCATGCGCATTTAAGGGCCTACTGTGACAAGTTAGTAGGGGTGGGAAGGAACGAGAAATTGAGGATGAAATTGTTTATTAGAAGTTTGTCAGGAGAGGCGCTCACTTGGTGTACTCGCCAAGATCCTCGCAAATGGAGCGACTGGCAGGATATGGCTGGGGATTTCATGAATCGCTTCGGATTTAACACTGAGATCAAACCGGACAGATTTTCTCTGAGCAACATACAGAAGAAGGCGACTGAATCATTCCAGGATTACGCAAGACGTTGGAGAATTGAGGTTGCCCGAGTTATGCCCCCATTGGACGAAAGCGAGCTCAACAAGTATTTCATTCGAGCTCAGGAAGGCATCTACTTTGAAAAGATGATGGGATCAATAGGCCAAAAGTTCACAGATTTGGTCAAAATGGGAGACTTTTTGGAGGATGGAATCTAGTCTGGAAAGATTCAATCAATGGCCGCGCTACAAGCCGCAAGCAAAGCCATACAGTCAGGTTCCATTAACGGAATTAAGAAAAAGAAGGAGGACATATCCAATATCACGCCTTACTACCGGCGAGGAGAGTCATCTCGCCCATACCCCACAAACCCCCAAATCTTTGCTCATGCCCCTTATGTCTCATACCCAGTTTATAACACCCAACCACATTACAACCCACCACGAGCCCCCACTTACCAAAACCCTCCAAGACCTTACACCCCTATCCAAGCACCCGTCCACCAAAATAGACCACCATATGCCCCAAGACCTCGCCCAGCTCCTGAAGTCAGAAATACCCGAACCTATACCCCCATAGCCGAGCCTTTAGCCCAGTTATTTGAAAGGTTGAGGACAACAGGATTGTTACAATCAATTGTATTAAGAATTCCGGACCCAATTCCTCGAAACTTTGATGGTAACAAACGTTGCGCATATCACTCGGGAATTCATGGACATGACACCGAGGAATGCTTTGGTTTGAAAAATCAGGTCGAAGCTTTGATCAGGAGTGGAGCAATTCAATGCACAGCAGCACCCCCGAATGTGAACAACAACCCACTACCAAATCATTGAAACCAGGCAGTTAATATGATATCATTTGATGAGGAATATGACTTGGAGGGAACCATTGTGCCCGTTGGAAACACAGAGGCATTTGTCGTAACATCCACAACTGCTCCCATCATCACAGTACAATTGAAGGCGCCAGTAGTTGTCCAGACATACCAACCAAAATCCATGGTGACCACTGTTGTAGCAAGTAATCACGATTATGATTCCAGGGCAGTCCCATGGGACTATCAATCGAAAGGGAAGGCTAAGATGATGGAAACTGCAGTCGCCCATGGAATGACAAGGTCAGGGAGATGTTATGTCCCGGAGGATTTAAACAAAGGAAGTTCAGGCAAAGAGCACCATCAAAGGAGAAACATTACTGATGCCGAGGCAGCAGAATTCTGGAAGAAGATGTAGACCAAAGGTTATTCAGTTGAGGAACAGTTGAAGAAGACACCTGCCCAAATATCGATTATGTCTTTGTTGATGAGTTCTGAAGCCCACAGGGACGCTTTAGTTAAGGTATTGAGTGGAGTAAGCATATCGAATGAGACGACGAGTGAAACGCTGGCCGTAACAATCGGGCAGATGGTCGAAGCAAGCAAGATTTCTTTCCGCGATGATGAGCTTCCACCAGAAGGAACAGAACACAACAAAGCACTTCACATCACCGTGAGGTGCGGAGATAAGTTCGTATCTAGGGTACTTGTAGATGGAGGTTCAGGATGTAACATTTCCCTCTCAACACCCTGAGAAGTTTGAAGATGGACACGGGAGAAATGAAAGAAAGCCGTATGAAGGTCCGAGCCTTTGACGGGACACAAAGAGGTGTCATTGGAGAAATCTGTCTACATTTGCAGGTCGGGCCTGTGGAATTCCCGATCCTTTTTCAAGTGATGGACATATCATCAACTTACAATTTTTTGTTAGGAAGGCCATGGGTCCATATGGCTGGAGCTGTTCCTTCCACTTTGCATCAGTGTTTGAAATTCGAATGGGGCTGGGAGAAAATCGTAGTTCAGGGGGAACTTAGTCACCCCGTCTATTCCGAACGCTCTATTCCGGTTATTGAAGAAATAGGAGAATTAGATGGAGCCACCTTTCATGCTGTAGAAATCATGCAAGCTGTGAAAATAGAGGAAATAGCGGGATCTGATGAAATAAAGAAGCCAAGCGCAGCAAAGATGGTAGCGTCAGAGATGTTGAAGTACGGTTACCAGCCAAAGTCTGGGTTAGGCCCAAAATCTGATGGCATAATCGAACCAATCCAACTGAAGCAACAGAAGGGTACTTTTGGACTCGGGTATGATCCTATGTTTGGAGAAAATAGCGGCACCAAGAGGATCTTTGTGCCAGAACAAGTTCCTGTCCAGGGTCAGATGATTGTGCCAGAGGTCGATGAAGATATCATAGAAGGAATGGGGAACCTATTCGTGAAATAAATTGAGGAGTATTGTGGGGAAACTGAAGCAGATGTCGAGACACCGACCATTCGTGATGCCGAACCAGGAGAGATCTTGCAGAATTGGACTGTCAGCCCATCCTTGGTTCGCCGGGAGTCTTGGTAGTGTGGAATTGTAGTTTGTTTGCAAAATAGCATAATCAATTGAGGCTTGAATCATGCCTGTGCTCTTTTGTCATATGCCTTTTTCTTTAAAAGCCTTGAATGCTTCTTTAATGAAAATGCATTTTTATTTTTCTATTAAAAATAGCATATCTTACTTATACTTGCCTTTCTTTAATGAAAATGCATTTTTATTTTTCCTGTTAAAATAGCATATCTTACTTATACTCGCCTTTCTTTTTCAGCACTCAAACTAGTAAAAATATTCGTTCTATGATTATGACATGTAACGAAACCATTGAGCAAAGTACAAGCGACGAACAATATTACGAGGAATACGACGAAAACATGATGCCTGAGAATCTTCCGCAAGAGATCGAGCAATTCGAGAATCAAAAGAAGCCGAACTTGGATGAAACTGAGATAGTTAACTTGGGAGACGACGAAACAGTGAAGGAAACTCGGATCAGCATACACTTAGAAGCTGAACGGAAGCAGGAATTGTTGGAATTACTTAAGCAGTATGTTGACGTATTTGCTTGGTCCTACGACGACATGCCCGGGCTGAGCACCGACATCGTCTCTCACAGTCTACCAACTAATCCCACCCGCCCGCCGATCAAGCAAAAGCCAAGAAAGTTCAAGCCCGATTTGAGTTTGACGATCAAAGAGGAAGTCACCAAGCAGATTGAAGCAAATATTGTGAGGGTTACAACCTACCCTTACTGGTTGGCCAACATTGTGCCCATCCCAAAGAAGGATGGAAAAATCAGGATATGTGTGGATTATCGGGATCTCAACAAAGCTAGTCCTAAGGATGATTTCCCTCTTCCGAACATCAACATACTCATCGATAACTGTGCAAAACATGAGTTGCAATCATTTGTCGATTGCTTTGCAAGATATCATCAGATTTTGATGCATGAGGATGATGCAGAGAAAACGGCGTTTACCACTCCATGGGGAGTGTACTGCTACCGAGTAATGCCATTTGGCCTCAAGAATGCTGGTGCGACCTACATGAGGGCCATGACTACTTTGTTCCATGATATGATTCATAAGGAGATCGAAGTCTACGTGGACGATGTCATTATCAAATCTCGAAGGAGTTCAGATCATTTTACTGACCTAAGGAAGTTCTTTGAACGATTGCGGAGGTATGACTTGAAGTTGAATCCAGCAAAATGCGCGTTTGGAGTTCCTGCTGGAAAATTATTGGGATTCATTGTTAGTAAAAAAGGTATAGAGTTGGATCCTTCAAAAATTAATGCAATCCAAGACTTGCCTCCCCCGAAGAGCAAGAAAGAGGTAATGAGTTTCCTCGGAAGGCTCAATTACATTAGTCGATTCATCGCACAGTCAACGGTGATTTGTGAACCCATATTTAAGCTGCTGAAGAAAGATGCTGCTACAAAATGGACAGAAGAGTGTCAGAAGGCCTTCGATAGAATCAAGGAGTACTTGTCCAAGCCACCCGTATTGGTCCCGCCAGAACCAGGAAAACCTCTATTGTTGTACTTATCCGTACTAGATGGTGCGTTTGGGTGTGTGTTAGGACAACACGATGAGACAGGGAAAAGGGAGCAGGCCATTTACTACCTAAGCAAGAAATTCACACCGTACGAGGTAGGTACACTTTGTTGGAACGCACGTGCTGCGCTTTGACTTGGATCGCACAAAAGTTGAGGCACTACCTATCTGCGTACACCACGTACTTGATCTCAAGGATGGATCCACTCAAATACATCTTCCAGAAGCCGATGCCCACCGGGAAATTAGCGAAATGGCAGATCTTGTTAAGTGAGTTTGATATCGTGTACGTAACTCAGAAAGCCGTCAAGGGACAAGCATTGGCGGATCACCTTGCAGAGAATCCGGTAGACAATGAATACAAGCCGCTTACAACCTATTTTCCTGATGAGGAAGTACTGTTCGCAGGGGAAGATATTTCAGAGCCTTATTCAGGATGGAGGATGTTCTTTGACGGAGCGTCAAATTTCAAAGGAGTCAGAATAGGAGCAGTTTTGGTTTCCGAGACGGGTCAGCACTACCCTATCTCGGCAAAGATCAGATTTCCCTCCACGAACAATATGGCGGAATACGAAGCTTGCATCCTCGGGCTTAGGATGGCAGTTGATATGAACATCAAAGAACTTTTGGTGATAGGCGATTCTGACCTATTGGTTCATCAGGTACTAGGAGAATGGACTACCAAGAATGTCAAAATTCTTCCATACTTACATTGCGCGAAGGAGTTGTGCAAGCAGTTCAGAGAGATTGACTTCAAGCATGTCCCTCGAATCCAAAATGAGTTTGCTGATGCCCTTGCGACATTGTCATCAATGATCCAACATCCAGACAAGAATTACATCGACCCTATCAAGGTAGAAATATACGATCAGCCAGCATATTGTTTTCATGTCGATGAGGAATTGGATGGCCAGCCATGGTACTACGACATTAAGAAGTTGCTCGAGACGAGAGAATATCCAGAAAATGCAACTAACAAACAGAAGCGGACCTTGAGGAGAATGGCAAATCACTTCTTCCTTAACGGAGAAATCCTATATAGGAGGACTTCAGATCTGGGATTGCTAAGATGTGTGGATGCCACAGAGGCGACGAGGTTGCTAGAAGAAGGAACATGTGGACCCCACATGAACGGATTTACTTTGGCAAAGAAGATTCTGAGAGTGGGATACTTTTGGATGACTATGGAAAGAGACAGCATTCGCTATGTGCAAAAGTGTCATCAATGTCAAGTTCACGGAGATTTCATTCGAGTTCCCCCAAATGAGCTCAATGTAATGGGCTCCCCTTGGCCGTTCGCCGCTTGGGGCATGGATGTGATTGGACCTATCGAACCCCCTGCATCAAATGGGCATCGCTTCATCTTGGTGGCCATCAATTATTTCACTAAATGGGTCGAAGCTTCGACATACAAGGCAGTAACAAAGAAGGTGGTAGCAGATTTTGTTCGTAACAGTATAGTTTGCCGATTTCGGATTCCAGAGTCAATTATCATAGATAATGTAGCCAATCTCAACAGTGATCTTATGAGAGAGACTTGTGAAAAGTTTAAGATTGCCCACCGAAATTCCACAGCGTATCGACCACAGATGAATGGACCAGTCGAGGCAGCAAATAAGAACATCAAGAAGATCTTAAGGAAGATAACAGACAGTCACAGGCAGTGGCATGAAAAGTTGCCATATGCTTTTCTTGGTTACCGCACCACCGCTAGAACATCCACAGGAGCAACTCCCTATATGCTGGTCTATGGTTCCGAAGCTGTGATACCCGCAGAAGTAGAGATACCTTCTCTTAGGATTATCCAAGATGTTGGTTTGGACGATGCAGAATGGGTACGTAGTAGACACGAACAACTGATGCTCATTGATGAGAAAAGGATGGACGCTGTCTGTCACAGTCAGCTTTATCAGAACAGGATGTCCAAGGCATTTAACAAGAAAGTAAGGCCTAGGAAATTCGAACCAGGGCAGTTGGTTTTAAAGCGAATATTTCCTCATCAGGACGAAGCTAAAGGGAAATTCGCACTGAATTGGCAAGGTCCATACGTGGTTCATCGAGTGCTTTCAGGAGGAGCATTGATTTTGGCAGAAATGGATGGTAAAGTGAGCACGAAGCCCATCAACTCAGACTCGATCAAGAAGTACTACATCTGAAGACATCCAAGCTAGGTTTTTTTTTTGCGTTGTAATTTGCATTATCTTCATTGTAACAGAACTACGCTGACCTGACTTCCCATGGTGGGATACGTAGGCAACCCACATCGGGTCCGGTCTCTTGTAATAGAAAATCCCAAAAACATTATCTTCATGTAACTTAGAACTACGATTCGACCTGATTTCCCTTGGTGGGATACGTAGGCAATCCCCACCGGATTCGGCCCCTTTATTAATCTTCTTTTTTATTGTAATTGAACTACGGCATGACCTGATTCCGTTTGGATACGTAGGCAGCCTGAGTCAGGCTCGGTCATTGCATTATTTTACCCTTCTATTGTAATTGAACTACGTTACGACCTGATTCCATTTGGATACGTAGGCAGCCTGAGTCAGGCTCGGTCACATCACATTACATATTATTTTCTTTTCATTTGTACCCCCGAACTACGTACAAACCTGATTCCTATTTGGGATACGTAGGCAACCTAAAAGGTTCGGTCATACCACTTAGGAAACCTTTTATTTGTAATGTAACTATAGATTAGGATTGGTCTCATCGTCAAAGACATCGCGACACATTTGAATGTGAAGAAGCGTCATCAGACGAACAGGCTATGCAAAGACGCCATTTGGATGCGGGCGTCAGAATGGAGAAGCTCAATGCGTTTCGGAACATGTCATAATCTAAAAAAATGATAGAGTGTTATTGCATTTATACATAGTATACATACATGCATATCCGATTTCTAAAAATAAATAAAAAACATTTTTTCCTTTTTTCAAAATGCACTTATGTATATTTCCACCTACCAAGTCTCTTGACAGAGATCTCCGCAACCAAAGACGCTCAAAGGGTTCAAGTGACGAGGCTAGGGCCACGATTGACACAAATCAACACCCCCTCCCAAACTAAGAATTTTTCTTTGAATACAAGATTGACAGGAATTAGGGCAAGATAACATCGAAGCGAGCTTCCGGGGGAGGCGCCACAAGATCCATCACTACACCATGAGCCAAAATAACCTTCTCCTATTTTAATTTGTTATCTTGACTTATTCATCTCTAAACGTTCCATTTAAATTTTGCAGGTGTCTCCAGAAGAAGGGTGAAGGTCGATTATTCGAGAGATGGGGGGCCCCCGTAGCAGCCTTGTTCCTTTCTAATAACTCCGCCAATCGGAGATTTACCTTCTAACTGCGCTGAATAACTCCGCTAATCGGAGATACAATCTAACTGCGTCAAATAACTCCGCTAATCGGAGAGATAATCTAACTGCGACTAACTCCGCCAATCGGAGATACAATCTAACTGCGACTAACTCTGCCGGTTGAAGATACAATCTAACTGCGACTAACTTCGCCGATCAGCGATACCATCTAATTGCGTCGTCTAACAACGCCAATTACCCCGCCAATCGGGGACCGCCATCTAACTTCGTCAACTACTCCGCCAATCGGAGATTTTTTCTTTACATTACAGTTGCTCCGCCAATCGGAGATTTTTACTTTACATTACAGTTGCTCCGCCAGCCGGAAGCCTTTTACATTACAGTTGCTCCGCCAGCCGAGAGCCTTTACATTACAATTGCTCCGCCAGTCGGAAGCTTTTACATTACAGTTGCTCCGCCAGCTGAGAGCTTTTACATTACAGTTGCTCCGCCAGCCGAGAGCCTTTACATTACAGTTGCTCCGCCAGTCGAGAGCCTTTTACATTACAGTTGCTCCGCCAGCCGAGAGCCTTTACATTAAGTTGCTCCGACAGTCGAGAGCCTTTTACATTACAGTTGCTCCGCCAGCCGAGAGCCTTTACATTACAGTTGCTTCGCCAGTCGAGAGCCTTTTACATTACAGTTGCTCCGCCAGCCGAGAGCCTTTACATTAAGTTGCTCCGCCAGTCGAGAGCCTTTTACATTACAGTTGCTCCGCCAGCCGAGAGGCTTTACATTACAGTTGCTCCGCCAGTCGAGAGTCTTTACATTACAGTTGCTCCCCCAGCCGGAGGCTTTACATTTCAGTCGCTCCGCAAATCGGAGCTTTCAATTCTAGTTTGTCTACAATCTCTTCCTTTATTTCCTTATGTTATTATTACATTATAACTTTGAACTGCACAGGTATCTTTACATTTTTTGCAGATGAGCACGATACAACGTGGAACTATCTCTGCCACAGCGAACTGAGGCGCCCCGCTTGATGAGGACATCAACCTCACAAGCTTGAGTCAATGAATCCGCTCTCCGCTTTAGCTCGCCAACCAGTTTCTTTCAATTTTTAAGAAGTCACTTCTTTTGAGGATCTACATTCTAGAGACTCAGTCAAATTCTTCCGCATCCTAAGGTCGTAATAATACGATACTGGGACAATTCTGAGGGTCAGTCCTCTACGACATGCTGAAACGGTTCTAGGACGGCACATAGATGCATTCGTGTAGAGTCTCGCTTATGGGTGTGTTTCGGCCGCCACATTTATAATTAAGAAGATGCTAAAGTACATCCCGTCATCAGAATGACCTTTTTCATCAGCAATCTTTCCCTAATATTTGATCACATTTTCCTAACAACATCTAGTGTCATCATAATTCGACACTGGGACAAAATTTTGAGATATATCCCTCAAAATTTTCTATCTTCTCGTTTTCTTTAAAACACATCTAAATTAATTCTCGTTCTCTTCAACAGTAGGGAACTCAGAGTCAAGTCAGTCATATTCCATGTTAGCTATTTTCGCTCGTGCTGAAACTACAATCCTTTCCATCTCCAGAACCTCGTGTTACCATAACTACAACACTGGGACAAATTTTTGAGGATCATTCAAAAATTTTCAACAACTCGACCTTCCAAATCCCCAACAAAATTATCATTCCCCTGTCTATAACAAGAAAGCCAGTGTCCTCATAATTCAGACACTGGGGCGAATCTTGGAGACCTCTCCAAATTTTACCATATCCTTGTTTGAATTACATCGACCTGATTCTCTTATGACCCGAGATATGTAGGCTACTCAGGAACCAGAGTTCGGTCAAATTCATAAACCCACCTCTCGATTCCCAAAAAATCACTCTTTTTCAGTTGTACTCTTTCCAAACCAAATCTGATTTACGCGTCGGGACAAAATTGAGTTTATGTCAACGTCTCCGCCCAAAGACTCTTTCATCATCCCTGGTCGAAGAGGGACAAGCTGTTGACACCCAATTTTGGCCCTCTTTTTTATTTAATTAATTTCACTATGCTTCTCAGTCGTGAAAATTCCCCGAAAATGAGTTTGGAATATTTTCGCTAATTATCACACTATTTTTCGAGATATATTTCGCTAAAATCAAGAACATTTTTATGGTCTCTTAAAAATGACCAAACATCATATTTTATAATTGAAAAGGATTAATTTTTTTAATTAAAATCATTCGAAAAAAAATAATGTTGATATTCGTATATCAATATTGGCATTGACATTTTTCCTTTAATCTTACTTATTACCGTATTAATCATCTTTTACTCTATTTTTAAAACTTAATACGTATATTAAATTACTTGTATTGAAATTTATATAAGGATACATCTTGTGGGAAATATTTAGGACAAGGAAGCATATTTTAATTAATTGATTAGAGTAAAAAGGGGTTAGAAATTAACTCATCTACATAATATTGGGCCAATTCCCTTCTCCTCCAAATTAAATTACCAACCCAAAAATGTTTAGCCCAAATCCCCACCAACCCAAAAACGTCCAGCCCAATATCCAAATGACCCGGCCCAACCCCTACAACTAAATCCCAAACTAAGTCAGTGACCAATTCATCTCTAAACTAAACTAACCAAACAACCCTTTCTCCTTCAACCAACAGCCCTAACCATAGCCGCCATGTCCCATCTCCGCCAGCTCCATCGTCGGACCGCTGGTCCTCGACGTCACTTCCATCACCTTGTCAGCACTGCCACGCCGTCGGACCGCTGGGTTAACGTGGTCAGCGATGCCACTGGCCTCACCAGTCATCTTTTCTCCCGTCACCCATCTCCCTTTTTCTGAAATGGAGCTTGACGACTCGTAAAAAGGTCGATTGAGACCTCTGAGAACGGGAAAGAGTGAATCCACAGCCATCAAACCCACCTGAAAAGGTGAAAATCCGTCACTTTTCTTCATTTTTCCTCTTTTCGAAGTTTCAGATTTTTCCCCCTCTTTTGATTCGAAATTCAAAGGCAAATTTCCCTTTGAAGAAACTGTTGAAACCCTCAGTGTTTACCTATAAATACAGGCCTTCCTTGGCTATTTTGGGACAAGTTTGAAAAGGAGAGAAAATCCCATTTAAGTAAGCAGGTTTTTTTTTAGGCTGAAAACTCCCCCTTGAACAAAGCTTTCATCGAGAATATCTCTTTCAAAGCTTCCATACTCAGAAAAATCTTCTTTTAACTTTGAGTTTCTTTTTGGCTGTCAAAATCTCTTTTCAAGTTCTCGGCTGAAACAACAAGCTTTCGAGTGGATTCGGATACTTGACGACGACAATAGCCTTAGTTCGCTGTCACGGAGAAGGTAATCACATTCGCCCTATCTTCGTCTTTAATTTTATAAGAAGTAGAAATGTAGTCGTTCAAGTATTTCTCGTCGTTTGCTTGGTTTGGTTGGATGGAATATGTGTTCTCCTTATTTGTTGTAAATTAACGTGAAACGACTAATTTCGTCGAATGTGTGTTCAAACCCGTCGTTGCTCGGCGAAAAGATAATTTTTTTTTTTTGGTTTAGTACTTCAGTTGCTGTGTGTTTTCAGTTTCACATAGATTAGCACAGTTTCATTTCTTTTTACATGTTTAAACTTTCTTTTAATGTTTGGAAATCTGTTTAGTCCATATAAAGCAGTGTCAGTTTCAATCGTGTTTAGGGAAAGGCGATTAAGCTTGTCCTAAGTTCTTCCCTGTGTTTAAAGATACGAATTTCTATTGTTAAAGTTTTAGTTCTGCCTTGGACTGAGTACTTCATGAGGACATGAACTGCTTGTGTTACATTCGGTTGATTGCTTTATTTCCTTTGAATTTCATTAAGCCTAGAACAAGATAATGACCTTGTCACAAGTAGTTTATTAAGGCCCTGTTAAGTTCACATTGTGTTAAATCAAGTAATAAATAAATCCCTCAATCTTGATCTGTAACTAAATCTCTGTTTAAAGATAATAAGGGGTTATTACTGTTTTGTTTCAGTATCTATTAAGCCTTGTGGTGTTCCTTGTTTTGTTGTGTTGTAGGGTTACTGAACATATATAACTGTTTAAATGTCAATGTATTTATCTACTGATCCCTGTCCTTTGTGTCGAATCCATTTTCTTTAAAAAGATAAGCTAACTTCTTGGCTTAAAAATTCATGTTAGTAGGAAGTCATAATAACTTTCCCTTTTGTAGTTCAAGTCACCTAGTTACATAAATATGTCGACAGGTTAAAGTTGAACTAGCCACGCTGAAACTCTTAAGTGCCTTTTATCTAAGAACGAAGTTCCAACTTATTGAGATTGCTCCTCCTTATTTTGATTTGGCACTCCCCTTCCTCGCTTTAAATTTCGTGTCTTCGTGCTATCATGTATATACATGTTTATATTCTTGACTAACATTTTTTATGGATTGTATTTGTAGCACATGCGTTTCTCGCTTACGTAGGAACTTATGGAAAATAGTTAGTATGATGGTAAAATTAGTCACTACTTTTCCTCTCCCCTTGGATAATTAATTTTGGCTTAGGCGTGTTAGAAATAATAAATGCCCATGTATTTTTTTTTTCCATCTTTTGTCTGCCAGGTTAAAGTGATTTCCGACTAAAGGAAATTAACCGAAAAAATAAAAATCTTTTAAATACCTTTAATCATTTTCTCATCACATGCATACGTATGTACATTATATTATAAATACTCATCTTTAGTATACATTGTATACGACAATCACATTATACCTCATCTTCCAAAACATACATACATAACTCTTTTGAAAACGATATATATTCCTAATACATATAATTTTACATCTTGTATTAATTATGAGTATACCAACATACTATTTTCATATACGCATACCATATCTGTACTATCTTGTTTTTATTAATTCCCTTAGTCGCATTTTCATTATATGTACACATATAGTATTATCGTGTCGTCATAACTATTTTTTTTTAAGCATTCACCTAGGATATACTATCACATATGTAGATTATTTTCTTATAAAAATATACATCTCCTTATTCTATATTATACATGTTATTCTTATATAAAATAAAATGTCAGACATACTTTCCTCATGCACACATTAGCATTAACTACTTCCTTTACATATATGCATTTACTCACATAGTTACAATTACAATAAAAAACCCCCTTTTTTTTAAAATAGTTTTGAGAGAGTAGTTTCTTTTCCGCAATTTTTTAAATAGGTGATAATAAATAATTAAATAATCCCCCTCTAGTATTAATTAAACTAAGTTTAAAGACTGTCCTCGGATAGGCTCTGAGGGATGCTTAACACCTTCCCCTCGGGGTAAATAAAACCCTTACCTAGAATCTCACAGGTTTCAAAGACTAAAAAATGAAGTTTACATTTTTCACAAATGGTTTCCTAATATTCCCTAAAATTAGGTGGCGACTCTGAAATTTACAAAACCAGAGGAAACATAGTCATAAGTTGTGAACTAGTTTTAACCTGTTAAAAATAGGGCATGACAGTACCCGCTAATCTCGACAGCCCATTTCGCTAACCGACCCAAGAGTCCGGGTTTATGCATGACATTTTTCAATGGGTTTATGCATGACATTTCTCAGCTTTATGTTGTACTTTCTTAATATGTCGAAAGTTTCCTGTAAATACTTTAAATGGTCCTCTGCTGGCAGAGACTTAACAACCATGTCATCTATATAAACTTCCATTGATTTTCCTATTTGGTGTTCGAACATGCGGTTGACTATCCACTTATAGGTTGCACCGGGATTTTTCAAACCGAAAGGCATTACATTACATCAATATGTGGAAAACCTAGTCACGAAAGAGGTTTTTTCTCGGTCCCCCGGGTCCTTCAGTATTTGATTGTACTCGTAGTAGGCATCGAGGAAACTCAGTGTGTCGTGACCAGCCGTAACGTCAATCATACGATCTATGTTGGGCAAAGGAAATGAATCCTTTAGGAAAGCCTTATTTAAATCTTTATAGTATATGCACATTCTGAATTTGTTTCTCTTTTTAGGCACCACGACAACATTAGCTAACCAGTCCGGGTATTTAACCTCCTAAATGGATCCTATTTTAAGGAGTTTGGATACCTCATCTTTGATGAACGCATGCTTGACCTCGGGTTGTGGCCTTTGCTTTTGTTTAACTGGAGAGAAACTTGGGTTTAGACTCAACTTGTATGCTGTCACTTCCGGTGGGATACTTGTCATATCTAAATGGGCCAGGCAAAGCAATTGGAGTTATTTCTAAGAAATTCAATAAATTTTTTCCTGAGCTCGGGGGTTAACCCCGTGCCCACGTATACCTTCCTGTCTGGCAGATAAACGAATAGTATGACTTACTCAAGTTCTTCGACTGTGGATTTAGTGGCATCTGAATCATCGGGCACCACAAAGGACCTCGAAACTCTAAAATCTAACTCTTCATCTAGTGTGTTCCAATCCCGATCTTTTGAGGACCCCAAGATCGAAATCTGTGATTGCTATTTGGCACTTTCCCTTTCGTTCCATTCCGGTATCTTTACCGTCGTAACCACTCCTTCGACCGCGAACATGTCCTTTGCGGCCTGTTGCTCACCATGAACGGTTTTGATCCCTTCTGAGGTCGGGAACTTCAACTCTTGATGTAGAGTTGAGGAGACCGCTTTCATGAGGTGAATCCACGGTCTTCCTAATAATATATTGTATCTCGTATCTCCCTCTATCACATAAAATTTGGTCTGCTACGTAGTTCCGGCCGTGTTGATCGGTAAGGTGATCTCACCTTTCGTCGTTTCGCAGGCCATGTTGAATCCGTTGAGGACTCGAACTGCTAGCATGATCTAGTCTAGTAGTCCCAGCTGTTCAATAAAACTCCATCGGATGATATTATCCGAGCTACCTGGATCAATCAGCACACGTTTAATTCTAAAATAATTGACAAGGACATATATCACGGTTTCATCGTTGTGAGGCTGAACGATGCCTTCCATTTCCTCGTCATTGAACTAGATAGGACCGTCGGGGTCAAAATTTCTAATGCGCTTTTGTCTTGTTATGGAAACTTTGGTGTGTTTCATAACCGGCCCCTAGGAATGTCCGTTACTCCCATGATCATGTGATCACTTGATGAGGCTCTTCTGGCCTATCCTGCTTGTTGGTGTGCACGTTCTTGAATTGATTTCTAGCTCGTTAAGAACACTCGAAGGTGCCCTAAATTAAATAAACGAGCTACCTCCTCTCTTAACTTTCGACAATCTTTGGTTCGATGATCGTGGGTATGATGGTATTTGCAGATCATGCTTTTATCCCATTTTCAAGGTCAGATTGGATGGGCCTTAGGTGTCTTGTTTCCCGGTTGCAGCTTACGGCCGCTTCTATGGTCTCTACATTGATGCAAAAATTATATTCGGACAATATCGGGACCTCTTTGTTCCCCGAGGACCTGTCGGCAACATTTTTGTTCATCTGTCTACAATTATTTGGGCCTCGATCACTCTTCCTATCATTCTTGCTTGGTTCGTTGTTGCACCTGTTACCCCTTCGATCAGGTGGATAAGGCTAATACCTGTCATATGACGGTCTCGACTCTCGATCTATTGTTCTCCTCGATCGATCATTCCCTTTACTAGGGCGCCATGATACTAATGCGGCTCTCAAAATCTTATCATCTTCGATCCTGATCTTCAATTGATACCTAATGTATACATCAGCCCAAGCGATTGTCGGGTATTTTACCAGAATTTGCTTTAGCTCTACAGATGTAATCAAGCTTCTTGAGTTGAGCCCCTGAGTAAAAGCTTGAATGGCCCAATCCGCAGTGATCGGAGGTAAATCCATACGCTCCATTTGAAATTGGGCCACAAACTTGCGGAGGGTTTCATTATCTCGCAGCTTAACGTTGAACGAATCTGATTTTCGGGTTTCGACCTTAATGGCTCAGGCATGAGCTTTGACAAAAGCATCCGTAAGCATGGCAAATGAGTCAATTGAATGTTCAGGCAGGTTGTGATACCATATCACTGCTCCCTTGGACAGGGTTTCCTCGAACTTCTTAAGCAGTATCGACTCCCTCCCGTCCTCGACAAGATCATTGCCTTTAATAGCGCATGTGTATGCAGTCACATGCTCGTTCGGGTCAGTAGTCCCATTATACTTTGGGATATCGGTCATATGAAACCTCTTCGGGATCGGCTTTGGTGTAGTGCTTGGCGGAAAAGGCATTTGGATGAATGTTTTTGAATCCGGACCCTTTAGCAACAGGCGTGCCCCAAAAATTTGGTCGACCCTTGCGTTATAGTTCTCCACCTTCTTGTCTTTCGCCTCTATCTTCTTTTCCCCGGATTATACTCGTTTGGTCAGCTCCTCGAGCATCCTTATTAGCTCAACATTTTGCCCTAGATTGTTCTTGTTATTTCCAGCAATGTGCCTTTCTTCGTTTTCCTCAGTCTGCTCAGAGGGAGCAGCGTCGGGTGCTCGATTTTGATTTTACAGTTGTGCTATAACCTCCTGCTGGGCTTGCAACTGTGTCATAGCCATGTTCAACTGGTTTCGGAGCTATTGCAGCGTGGCTCCATTATCCCCGCCGACGGGCACGTCGTCTATTGATGACCCGATCTGGTTACGATCGATTGGGCGTATGGTGTTATTAGGTACCCCATTGTCGTTTCCCTCGTGGTGGCTTGATTCAACGTGAAAGTTGACAGAATGAGAGTCTGACATGTCGAGTAAACTGACATGTGGGTAAACCTGAAATTAAACTTCAAAGAACAAGTATAAAGTATCGAGTGTTATCAGAATTCGTACTAAACCACAACTATTATCCTAGGCCCCACGGTAGGCGCCAAACCTTTTACCCTTAAAATGGATAACAATTGAATTTGTATACAGTGCTACGGATATGTGATTTAATTCAACACGACATTAGTTTACACGACAAACACAGAAGTAAAATGAAATATATAAATTTGACCGCGATGAATGCTGACTGGCCTCGGGTACTGAGAACCGGGGACAATCCCCTATGATCGGATGCTGAACAATGGGGAACTTAAAAAATATGAATGATCTTTGATGATTATATTTCCTGCTTAGTACACTGTGTATCTCTTTGATAGGGAAAAAATTGCCTGAAAATAAATGGGGGCCTCCTCTTTATATAGTAGAGGAGTCCTAACCCTAGTACAATTCTAAAAAAGGAACACATCTGCTGACAGCTGTTTGGCGTGATCGGTACCGAAATATCTGGCTGGTGGTGGATATTTTGGTCTTCTGGTCATGGTGTCCAACCGCCCTTTGATTTCGTTTTAACGCCTCGTTCCAAGTCGAGCTACGATACCGGGTTTGGTAAGGTCAGTCTAATCTTGATCGACCATAACTTGAATGCCGGGAAACCGATGATATCCATATCCTTGGTTTTACCGTATACAATAAGTACAGTGCTATCACAACGGAAAATAAATTAGAACTGTATCTTTATCTAGATTTATTCAAGTAAGATTAAAAATCACATTGATATACTATCGATTTGTAATCCTAAAAACTTAGTAGGCGTCTAGACATGGATTTTAAATATTTTTCACTTTATTTGAGATTTATAAAGTTGGAGTTAAAAATGAAGTTGTGTTTAGTTATACTTTTTGGCTTTTGCATAGGAGAGAATAGATCATTTTATTAAGAATTTATCAAGAATGGAGTTGGGAAACAGGTCAATTTGGAACAACTTTTCAAATTCAGAATCCAACTCCCAGTTGGATTTGAAAATTTTATAACCAAACACTGATTTGAAATAAAGTGAAAAATTATTCCCGAAAAAATGAATTCTTCTCATGGTCAAACGGTGCCTAATAATAGTAAGAACCTTCTAGCCGATGCCTATCGTTAAAGAATGTTAAACTATTGATGAAGTCGCATGCATTTATAAGGTAGATAAACTATAGACTCTTTTAGAAAAACCTTAACCCTCATAATTTCTCAGTAAAATATTTTCGCCTTATGAATAAATAAGTATTCCCTTCCATTAAAGAAACTACAAGATATATTTGATTAATCATATACAATAGTGTCTTCTTATTTCTTAATAGGAAAATAAGATAACCAATTAATTCGGAGGAGTCTCCTCTTTTACAAGATTCCATTTAATAGACATTTTCACACCATCACAATTCGCATACATGATACAACCGTTTCACAGCTCTTAACATACGTAAATAAGCATCTTAGTATAAACTAGTACCATAAAACAATTTTCGAGACAACCACAATACTATATGTATATGTTGATACATATGTCCTATACAAACGTGTCTAAATTTGACCAAAAGGGCCGCCATTTTGAAGACCTAAAAGGACGTAGATGCTCAATGGTGTGTGTTTACCCTTAAGATGGATAACAATTAGATTTATACGAGGTGCAAAGGATACGCAGTTTAATTTAATACAATTGACTATTGAGCAATAAATAATAAAGCAAATGCGAGTAAGGAACAATCAAACCATGGGAAAGCAATGATTGGTCCTTGGAGCGACCTATCGGTTGTCTTGGGCCTGGGAACCGGGCTCGTCTTACAATTTTTAAGTAATGGACAATGATAGAACACTTAGAGAAATGGATGAATACTTCAGAATCAAATTGTATTGCTTAGTTTGTTTATGCGTATGAAAGAACTACCAAAAGTAAAAGGGGTCCTCCTCTTTACATAGTAGAGGAGTCTTAACCCTAGTACACGTCTAAATAAGGTACATAATCTTTTGGATCCTCACTTATCATGATTAACCGCCTTTTCATCCTATCTCGGTATTAGCTCCAACCGAACTCAACGACCCGTGACCAGACGTGGTCGGTCTGGCTACAATCTAATGCTTGACTTTGACCCCGACTGGGACTCGTCCGACCTAGCAAAGACCATCATGATCTTAATTTTCTTGTCGGGAAATAGAGGATACCCTTGTCCTCAGTTTTGTCCGTATACAAATAGTCCTCCCATTTTCCAGAGGGAAGTATTAACTTCGGGAAATGGATCCAGATAAAGCCGAGTAGGCTGTACCTAGTCGCATAGGAAAAGACACTCCCATCAAATCCTTGGACTCTGCCCGATGTTAATTCATAATTACTTCAGCTGCCTAATCAATCTTCGGAATCTGCCCCTTGTCAGAACTTTTAAATCCTTCAAAAACCTTCTGTTCTCCCCACTATATAAAGCCCATATACTTCCTCCTTTCCATGCACTTTGAACCTAAACCCTAAACCTCATCTTTCAACAAACCTTTGTTTGCCACTGCCAAGCTTTATATTCTTCTTCTGAGTTTTGAACACCTTCATCTTCTTCCGGTTGACACTACGCATTAATCTTGGTCATGACTTATCTACCGTTGTTAACCCAAAGTGCGGACCATCCTTCATCACCGCCATATTCACTGCCCTTATTAGCGATGGGAGCGACCAGCCCTGAGCAGGAGTTAGAGTTCCTTGCTGCAGACATTCTTTCTGCTGGTTTCAAATATGCTAACGATTGCAAAATATCTTCTCATCTCGATCCTGTGGATAAATTCGAGTCCTCTATCCTTGTAGTTCAGAATGATTTCAACCTCGGTGCAGATGTCGACGTCCGCCCTATTAAAAATGGGGCATGGATCAACCGTCATGTTGTTGGTTACACGATGAGCTGTACCTACCCTTTGCCAATGGGTTTTCTCTTCCCATTCTCAAGTGATTGAGGACTTTTATCGTCGGTACCGCGTTTGTATTGGCTAAATTGCTCCACAGATTTGGAGGCTTATGTACTGCCTCAAAATTTTAGCCAACATAGCCGGGGTTTCTATTACCCTCAACCATCTGACATATATATATGTACCCCGGGTAATCTTAGGGGGGCATAGTTAATCTTCTCCCTCATGGAGCTCGAGGTCTCATAGATCCGGAAGATGACTGTCACACCCCATTTTAACCGGGTCGATTTAGGAGTATGACGTATTGGTGATTTCTATTTTGTTTTGTTTTAAGGAGTCGCCACCTAATTAATTTAACGGTGAATTAGGACACCTAAATGGTTAACGAAGGCAAAGTTAAAACTAAACCTCAATTAATAGTCTGCTTAACCAATGTGATTCTAGGTAAGGGCTCTATATTATCCTAAAGGGAAGGGGTTAGGCATCCTTTAGAATCCGTTAACTTACTGTTATCCGACCAAACTTAGGTTAATTAATATAGACTAAACGCAAATATAATATTAAGAAAATAATTTGTAAATTATTGCTAAGGTTTTAAAAGAAGAGTAGAAAAAAATTGTAATAATACTATTTAAAATGACACTTATAGATATTGCTAGGGGCTTTAATGAGAAATATTAGCTAGAATAAGACTGATGGAAAATATGATAATTTACATAGAAAGGAGATTTCAAAGGCCGTTTAGCAAAAGAAGATTTGAAATGCTAAATAACACTTAAAGATATGTTGATATGATTTTAAATACTAATACTATTTTTAAATAAACTTGCAAAAGATAGTTTGCATATGAGTAATAGTTTTTTAATAGAAGACTTAGCAAATTTGAACTTTGAATAAAATAGTGTGATATGAATATGACTGTGTAGAAAAATCTAGACTATTTTTATAAATGGGAAGCAAAGGAAGTGAGTTTTCTTTCTCTTTTAATTATCTTTTATCGACTATGCTTAATGCGTGATTGATTCAAACTTGGATATTTATTTATGAATATACTAGAGTTTATATTTGAGTATTAACAATGCTTTGAAGTGTCTATGATAGCAAAATGTGATTCCCTTTATTTTAAATATCTAGTCATGTTAATTTGCAAATCAATTGTTTCAAATAAAATAGATATTAGACATTATAAATAGTTTTAACATGAAAAGAAGAGAATAAAACTTATGGAATTAATTATTGGTTTACTACCCGTTACTAAGACTAAAACCCCACTAATTTCACTACGGTTCATCTAAATTAACAAGTGTTAGTCATGCGATACAAATTAAATGCATAAAAAATAAAATAGAGGAGTAAATAAGTTAAATGGGCGCAGCCCATTTCATGGCTGCTGTGATCAGATTTGCTGTTGGGCTTCAGCCTAATAATTTCATTGTATTGCTGTGGCCTGCTGCTGTATGGGCTTAGCCCAGAATTTTTTATTTTATTTTTTTATATCTGCTGCAGACGTACATTGACCCGAGAGGAGATTGCGTTGGGTTTTTAGCCCAACACCGAATACGGAAGAAGACGAGTCACTCGGACTCGTATGCGATGGTCATGCATAAAACAAAAGGAGAAGGATTAGTATATAATCGATGAATAAGGTTAAACATGTAGAATATAAATTTGAACAAATCAGCAGATCGTGTATATTCTATGTATATTTGAAGTATACCTCGTGTATACATAGGTATACAATCTCACTGCCTTACCAACGTTAAAGCATTTATAACGTACTGAGGCACATAATCTGCCCAGCAATGGCAGTGGACATTACAAAAAAAAAATTATACAATATGCTAAGGAAAAACAACATCAACACAACAATAGCAGTGAATATTGCAAGAAAACTGCCCAGTATGCTAAGCAAACAGCATTAGAGTATTTATACATACTAAGGCAACATCTGCCCAGCACTAGCAGTAACGAGGGTCTGCAGATTTTGGGATGATTCATGGTATACCAAACATCTACTGATTTTAGGAGGGACATTTATGGCATTCAGACACGTTTCAGTTCATATCTTTATATTAACAAGGCAAGACACCCGTAGTTATAGTAAAAATCATCTCTGCCTGTAGCTTATAATACTAGAGCGATAACATAACATCGTCGCCTCTCAGTTCACATTATTCAATCAGTTTCTCATTTATCATGAACATATAAAGAGGAAGACAAAATACTGAGGCAGAGACATAACACAGACAGGTGGAAGTTCAATGGACTAGTTCATATATATTGAATCATCTTAACGCTTACTTGTATATTTTCAGCAAATGAAAAGAAGAATGCATTATCTAGTTAAAAATAATTGTCGTAGTTACCTCTTTTCTCAAGATCATTACATGTACCCAAATTAAAACAAATAAAACAGAGGCTAGATCACAAGGTTGTCAGGATCATCAGAGACAACTACTGCAGTTAGTCAATAGAATAGGTGGTTTAAGAAGTCTTAGATTTTATGACATAACATGAATGGATGCAAAGAGATACAAGTAGGCTATGAACTGAAAGGAAACATACACAGAGATGGAGGGGATGCTTATGATGAGAGGCAGGATAGCAGGGAAGGAAGATATGTCAACATCAACATATAGGAGATTAATCAGAACAGTGTAGGTACAATGCAAATGGTGACATGCACAGAGGTCATAAACCAGGAGGAAGCCAATATGGTGTTCCAACAGGATAGACTAGTCAATGATGATGCTAAGGGTAGTATGACCTACAAATGCATGGTTGAGATGCAATATATGATCCTGGATCCTAGAGTCCAACTAAGGGCTGATCTGGAGGTTAACAACAACAATGCAGATTCTTGCCAAGAAACAGCTATAAACTAGAAATTTAGACCAACTATATTGAAAACAAAGTTACACTTTTAAAACTATCATCAGTTTGAAGTCTCAACAGTGGCTTCAAAACCATTTTAAAGTTACACCATATGCTAATATCTAGATTAGGTATAGATTACAACAGCAACCAAACTAAGAATGGCAACAAAAGAAACAGGCTAATGTTTAATTTGGACTAACATACACTCCACCAAGCAGACCAAAATGAACTTATGCTAAGGCCAAATGTTTATCCAAACTCTTATAGAACAAGCAGAGACCTTAGTGTATGAACTCATACCTAGGGAATTCAAACAATACAAAGTCAAAAACTGGCATTTCTAGTGCAGACAGATGAGATTCAGAACATAGATTTTTAATGACTTAGTCTAACATGTTGAAACTCATTCATTTTTTATTACAACATATTCTAGTCAAATAAGGAAAGCCATTGTCATATTCTGAGTGAGGTTACCATGACACAACTGCCAAACAAAGTTCAGATCAAACCAAACAACTACAGAGGCACAAAAGGTCAATATGCTTATGCCAAACTGATACGAAAGAGACACTAAACTGAAACAACATTCACATTCTTTATTGAACTACTAAAACATCTGGGTAAACATATACAATTGTACCGATAGGACTTCTGCTAAACTAGTATGGGGGATAATAATAAACCTAAACTAAATGTTATTACCATAGCCAGGTAAACCACAGGTTTATCTGATGCATGACTAGTCAAGGCTGGATATGTATGGCATAGCTAAGTAACTACAGACCTGGACTAATATGTGAAACAAACATTATTGAGCATAAAATATACTTAAACTGCTATAAGCTGGATGCATATGGTTGATCAAAACAAAAACATAAAATGAACCATCGCGGAACAAACTGAAAAGTAAACACATACACATCGTTAGCAAACCACAAACTATACAGAACTAATCTTATGAAGAACAAATAAGCAATGTGAACCTAACAAAATACATGATTAATCCAAATCGATACCTAACATAGAACTGAATAACTACAGAACTAGACACAAGATTAAACTAAGCTCAAACACGCGTAAAACAACTAAAACCGAACACAAACAGGAACTAAATCATCAACGATCAAACGAATCATGTAAGCAGTTTAAGCACTCAAACATTTGCTAAAAATAGCTAATGGAAGGGGCATTACCTTCTTCGGGTGCAGCGAAGTGGGTACAAGGCCTTCGATCTACACTCGAAACACTTCAAATTCGATGTTGCGAGACTCGAATTCGCGATATACTTAGATTCACAACAACAACAAGGCAAACGAATATAAATTGAGATCTAGTATTTTGACCCGATTAAAATAAAATTACGATTTGCTAAAGAAACTGATTTTTATGGAGATTTTGAGGCGATGCAAGAACTTGTTTTTGCAAGGCAATTTTTGGGGTTCTAAAACCTTGTTTTTTGTAAGGGGATTTTGGGTTTTCAATCCCTGTCCTTTTTTATTTCCGACCACAACTATTTATAGGGCTTTTGTGTTGAAGAAGGAGAGAGAGGAGCGGGGGGACAAGACGAATGGGTTGGCAGTGAGCAACGTGGGGGACAAGGGTAAGTGGAGAGGAGCGAGATGCGAGAGAGAGGAGAAGTGGAGAGGGGAGCGAGAAAGGGAATGGGGTGTGCGGCGGAGAAAATGAGAAAGGAAGGAGATGAAACCCCTAGGGTTTCATCTCCTTTGGTTAAAGGAGATGGGCCGACCGGGTCGAATTTTGGACTGGGTTGTTTTAATTATTAGGCTAATTGTTTAAAATGCTGGGCTGGGTAAAATTAAAAGAATGGGCTGGTCCGAAAATGTTGGTTAACTATTTGGGCTGGGGTGGATTAAGTTGGGCTGGTAAATTAAAATGATGCCAGGTGAATTAAAATGTGGACTGGTTTTGTGCATTGGTCCGAAAATAGTATGAGTTGATTGGGCTACTACATTTAAATAAAAGACCTATTTAAATAACTTGTGTTAAAACATTACTTAATATAAAAATATGCAATTATTAATGCTCAGATAAAAAATGGCGTTGTAATAGCCGTGCAATAATATTTCGAAAATCCACAGTACATAAACATTATTATTTAATTATGCAAAGATAAATGCGATGCGTGTGCGTGAGCTGGTAAAATGCCGAAGTCATAAAAATTGTGAATTATAATAATAATAATAATAATAATAATAATAATAATAATAATAATAATAATAATAATAATAATAATAGTAATAGTAATAGTAATAGTAATAATAATAATAATAATAATAACAAATGATGATGATGATGGCTAGTAACTGTAATAGAATAATGAAACGCCAGTATTGATAAAAGGCTAATAATTATAGTAAAATATAAATATATATGTTTTTTTAATTTTTTCCAAAAATATTAGAAGCATAAATAGGTATTTCGGAGGAGAGGCGGGACAAAATTGGGTGTCAACAATGACTATGACAGGGCATGGCTACATCGGTTCGTAATGATCCGTACAAACCAACTCCATTGTTCCCTATCAACAGACTTCCCGGAGATGTGGAACCCCATCCCGAATCTGGTCGAACTTGAGCTTGTAATTACCATCTTTAGATGGGTAGTTTCACTCTTAGGTGCTTCCCCTGACGTGGGCCGTTCTTGGAGGAGCATGGCACCCGAAGGGTGGAAAGGCAAGAACCATGGTAATTCCCAATCTGTTTGTGGAGCTCTTTAGTTTTTCCATTTCATACTCTAACCTTGACTCTTCGATTTTCAGGCTCCCGATAAAAAGTTCTTTAGAAGGAAAAAACATTATCGAAGAGGTTTCTGAGGATGCCACTGGTGGAAGAAAGACTACATTTGTGTCGGTAAGACCGTCCAGTCGATGAGTCTCTACAAGCACCTCTATCGTTCCCTCGAGGATAGGCCCTCGTGTTAGAACACCCCATATCATGGAGACTCGATAGGAAATACCTCGTGATGGACCACCCTCGATGATCGTTCTTGATGAGGAGGATCTACCGGGCCCAAACAAACCTGGTTCGACTCCTCTCGAGGATAATCCCGAGCTCATTTCGCTGATGCTTAATATTGTATTAGTAACCCAGGGTATAGGCCAAAGTTCTCAACCTTCGGTTCATTATACCAATTTGGGATTCCCTCCCGTTCTTGTTTAGGACTATAAGTTAGGCCATTTTTGTTTTGCGGAACTGATGTAACCGAGGAAATCGAAAATTCGCTATATGAAGAAAATTAGCAGAACTCGTGGACTGGCCTTTTACCAATTTTTGTTGAATGCATTTGGATTTTACCCTCCGTTTAAACATTTATCTTCGTTCATTTTTCGTTACGTCAAACTCGAGGATGTCTTATCCTGTCAGTTTTGAAATAACGCAAGAAAAGTCAAACACCACACCAACAGCCCCCACGTTTATCTACTCAACTGCTTTGTATTCCATCTCAGTACTTTCAGTCCGTTCAAGCCATGCTCGGTCATGATCAACACTCGGTAAACTCAACCGTCTCTAGGCTCGGTTGAATCAATGTCGATATTTTCCCTCTACTATGTTGAAGTCCCGACTACGGGACCCTTGGTTAGAAACCGTTCAATTCCGTACACCGGTCCTAATCATTACTTAACATAACGGGAAATAGTGGGTAGGTTTGGTCTCAATCTCACCCATGTACAGTAGATAGCTCAAAATGATGGGGAGTGGAAACAGATCTGATTCCTCCTCCTGTAAGTTTCATATGAGTTGATGAGATCAAGCGTCCCATCAGTCACATCGCGCTGACACCAGCCACGCGTCATATCCCAATTGGGTGAGGCGCCGGTTACAGAATGTCAACCGTCTCGGCCTCTTCCTATAAAAGTCAAGCTTTCCCTTTAGTTTTTTACTTTCAGAATTTTCACTCTCCAAAATTACCATCGTGCCTTTAAATACGCAAACCTTCATACATTCATACTTCCAAACTTCGTATCTTCAACAAATCTTCCCAAACCTTCAAACCTTCATATCAAACTTTCAAACATTGCTATTTTCAGAACAATGACTAAATCTTTGAAATCCAAAACTGGTGAGTCTTCCTCGGCTCCAAAATCGGAATCGAAATCGTCAGATTTTGTCCCATGTGATTACGTTACGACCAAGGATTTTAAGGTTGAGAGGCCTTCTCAGCAAAGGGATCGGGGTGCTGAAATATCGGACTACATATGCACAATGTCCCCTAATAAACTCAAGCAGGTCAAGAAGGACTGCAGTTGGGAAGACAAAGAGGTCGTTATTCCCGAGAATGTTGAAGCCATCATGACCCATGTGGAGGGGTACATGAGTGTTTACACATACCCCATCACATTTGGTCCACTCGACCTGGTGGTCGTGGACTTTTGTAGGAGGTACGAGTTCTGCCTCGGTTAGATCCACCCCTCATTTTGGAGGATCGTTCCACTCCTCCGTTATTTGGCGACTAATATGAACGAATCTTTCACGATCAACCACCTCCTCCAGTTGTATAGTCCTCAGGTATTTTGATGCATTATGATTAAGCTCACACGACGAGCAAGGAAAGCTCCCTTCTCTAGCCTCGATGAGGATAGCGACCGAGGCTTGTAGGGAAGATTCGTCCGAGTAAGGACCGAGGATCTGATTCCTGCAGATAAGATGTTGTTCCCCGAGAAGTGGAACCCGAACCGTAAGTGAATTATATTTTCAAACAGCTAAGTGGCACCTCTGATGCTTTATTTGTGATGATTTTTGACTTTGTTCGTATGTTGGCAGTGGATCGGGAAAATTTGCTCTCAGCTTACTTACACCGAACGTAACTGGCGTTTACTATCCAAGGGCAGATGGAAGGCCGAGAATCATGGTGAGCATCTGACCGTTCTACCTCCTCTTATATTTTCTCATAATTCGTTTAATTATTTTGTTCTTTCTGCTTTGCAGGCCTTTCAAAGGCCACCAAGATCCGGGGGCAGGATGAAGAAGAGGCTTCAGAAGATGAGGCTGATATTGAGGTCACCGATAAGGGGCAACCTTCTAAGCCCCCTACCTTTCCACAATCTAGGGTCGAGGCCACCGAGGAAGAGAGGAGCGAGGAGAAAAGACGATCCTTCGAACCTCTGGTGCTACTTCCGAGGGTAGAAAGAAGCCGAGGCTCACCCTCAATGAAGTTTCTAAAGAAGATGCCAAGGCCCGGGTTCTGGAACTAAAGACTATTGACCTACTCAAGAATCACTCCGATGACGAGGGCGTCGTGTCAGTCGGGCACCGGCCTTTTGAGGAAAACACCAACCAAGAGCTGAAAAGCTCGATAGAAACCATTCCACCATTGGTGGATAGTACAATCAAGAGCTGTCAGGCCTGAAAAATAATGCCCCGAAACCGGTGGGTTTGGAAATCATCGGGTTGGGAGCGGGGATTCTCGAAGATGTTGCCACCGAGCCTTCATCTACTCAAGGAACGGAGAAGGAGATAGTTGCAGCAGTTAGATCGAGGGCGACGCCTACTGCCTCAGGCTCGAAGGTAACTTACATTCCAACTTTATATGGTATAGGATTCGTCCTTCCTATACAAGTTGTGGCTTCGGCGGAGACCATCATTTTCATACAGGACTCGTCTCCTCGATCAATGGCCACCCAATCTGAGGGCTCAAAAGCCAAAGGCAAAATGACTGAGGGACCTGTGGAGTTGAAAGATACTGCTGGTCATTTGCCCGAGAAATATGCTACCACGATCGAGGGCCAATCAGGGTTCAGCCATCTACCAATTTGGGGTTAACTTTAGTCCCCGATTGAAGAAACCTTTTTCGGCCCTAAGCACAGATTCCAACCAAAAAAGGCGGGTCTCGTTTAGGGTACCAGCCGATATGAACATACTCCCTAGGCCGATCAGGATGGCCAGCTACCTGTACCCTCTACCGACCACGGAGGATCGAAAGAAGATGAATAAGGTCGATGGATCCTACTTTTTCAAAGAGGCCCAACAAGACTTAAACTGGGCACACCTTCCTCTTCTGTTCTTATACTTAACTTTATTTTCCTTTCTCATTCTAACAATTGCTCCCTTTTTGTTCCAAGCCTCCGTGCTTCATCATGAAAGCTTTCACCGACTGAGGATGGAGGTGAACCATCTTAATGATCAGCTCGAGAAGCAAACTCGAGAGATGAAATCGCTCGAGAAGCTCTACGAGCAAAACCTGAAGTTTATCTTGAGCTTACCCGACTCCTCCACTCTTCAGTCCGATTTGGAGAAGGCCCGGAATGAGGCCATTGAGGTCAAACATGAACATGACCTCTTAGATGAGAGGGTAAGGTCTTTTGAAGTTCATAATAAGCAGTTAATAACCGATGCAAATGCCACTCCTTCTCAGGCCCAGGAGTATGTGACCCAGATTGAACAACTTCAGTTTGAGCTCAACGCGATTAAGCCCAAGCTAGAGGCCTTGAAGGGAAAAATAGATGGTGTCGCCTCCGAGCGAGATGCTCTCAAGGAAGACTTAGCATCGGCTAAGGATCAGCTCCGTGTGATGACGAAAAAAGCTGATGAGGTGTCGAAGCTAATTACTGAACTTCAATCGAAACTTGTCTTGGCCGAGTCGAAGCGGGACAATCTTGGTCGTGATAGTATCGATCTGCGGGTCAAATAGAATGACGCCTTGGGCCAAATCTCAAGTTTTAATAGGATGTTGGCTCAGTACAAAGCCAATGTAACTGCGGCCGAGAGGAAGAGCGACACTCGGGCCGAGTATATGCGGTGTCTATCCCGATGGGAGACTTTAGAAGATATTTATGCCACCGGGGTGGACGTACCGGTCCATATCGAAGAGTCCAAGGGCTCGAGGCAGAGGCGAAGTCCAAGTATTATCCTGAGGGGTCGGATAGTGACCTCGAATAGGATGAGGGTGATGCCGAGGACTCGGATGAAGATCAGGCTTAGGAGCCTTTATATTTCTTTTTGCTTTTTGAAACTCAAGGTTGTTATCTGAGCCTTTGTAAATTTTTAACATATATGTAAGAAAACTTTTTCCTAGTTTTACTCACTGTTTTTCATTGCATTATATCCCTTATCTTCTGTGCTTAAGGGTTAGAATAATCATTGACTTGGTTTAGCACTTGTCCGATCTGCACTATTGCCTTAGCATGCATTATTTCCTTAGCAAAAAATAAAATTTAAAGTGGTAGTGACTCAGTCTCGAGTGTTACCGACATGATATTGCCTTAGTACCGAATTCAAGGTTATTGTTAACTGTTAAAATCGACCGTTTGGCCCTGTTACACCTAAGAAAATTTCGCGTTACTAAGGCTACAGACGGCTTAATGTGAGCTCAAGGAGGAGCAAATATTACAAGTACTCCCTCCGTTTCAATTTATGTGAACCCATTTGACTGGACACGACATTTAAGAAAGAGTAAGACTTTTGAAACTTGTGGTTCAAAATAAGTCTTGAATATTTGTATGGCTGTAAATCATTTCATAAAGTGAATTTGTTTCCAAATTAGGAAAGAGGTCATTCATTTTGTCACGGACTAAAAAGGATATAGGTTCATATAAATTGAAACAGATGGAGTATAAAGGATGAAATTCTACTGTATTAGCATGAGGATAGCATGAGTATGATATTTGGAATTCGTACAACATGATTGGAATGATACGTTAAAAGATAAATAGCCCTCATAATCGTAAGTTGAGGTGGGGCTCACATGTCGGGATTTTATAAAGGGCATATGAAAATTTATATGAATAGTACATGGAAAGTTGAGAAAGTCTTAAGAAGGACACTTAAGCCAAATATGAGCATAAGCACTCCAAAACGATGATTTAAGGGTACGTTTTCGGGTGATCTAGATTTACGAGGCCAACACGCCATTTTAAGTTTAGAATTTGGGAAAATGCAAAGCATAAAAGTTATATATAATCGAAATACCTTTCCAACCATAGGTTGTGGGCCTTCATGCAATATAGGGATAAAAAGTTATGGACGTTTTAAAGCGGAAAGGTCAAACTGGGCAGTGGGCTCGGCCTAACCCGACTCCAACTCGGGTCAAGCCCACTTCCCTTGCTATTTAAGGGAGTTTTTAACCCTTATCTTCCTCATTTCACACCAAAAGGTCTAGAACATGGTATAGAGAGAGTGAGGGGAGTTTAGAGAGATAAAACAAGGGTTCGATCAAGTTCAAGGCCCCGAATCTCGAGGCTCGTGAAGGATAAAGTGTAGTACAAGCTGTTGCCGTCATTTTAAGCTAAATTTTGAACTTGGGGGATGTTGGTTTCGTGGTGGATGATCATATAAGGTATGTTTAAGATGTTAATGATGTTCGTATCATGATCATTGACAGATTTGACAAGTTAGAATAGAGAAAATGACGTTGAAGTTCGGTTATCATTTTTGGATATCAAATAATTTGGGGGTTGTTTTGGTATGATTAAATGGATAGAATTAGGTGGATATTGATATAAAACGATTGTTGATATTGTTGTTGATGTTGTTTATAAGTTGTTGTTCTTGAATTTGGGAGAATAAAGTGTAAGAAGATATTGTATACAAAGCGTATACCGGGCTGTTTTGGTGTTTATCTTTGGGAGTTGATGCTTTGAGTTTAAACAGGCTTATATGAGATGGTTCTTGTTGTTGTTGGCTGCTGATTGTATTGTTAAATTGAATTGGAATTAGAGGGAAACGAAGATTACAGGAAAAATGCTGCCCAAATTTACGGAAGTTAATTACGAGCTTAGAGTAGTATATGAACCACTTTCAAGTTGTCTACGGTTTCCTTTACCTTGATTGTAGATTGGCCAGTGTTTGGAAGCATAAGTTAAGCTAGTCACGTAAGAGACAAGGTATGTAAGGAAAACCTTTCTTACTTTGGCATGATTCTTGTTGTTGTTCATTCTATATGTACTCCAAATGATTCCATTCTTAGACGAGTAAGGTCTAAATGTTTCTTGTGATGGCTTATTGATATTGTACTCCTATTCTGTCCCGAAGGGAACACACATAAGGTGCCAAGTTGAGTTTTGTATATGGTTTTACTAATGATTTCGAGGAAATGAGTTTTATAATAAAGGAAACATAAAGTTTGATTTTTAAAACCACTCCTAAGGGGCGCGAGATTTTACTACTTCATTTCATTTACGATTTCTGTTTACATTTTATAGTATCATCCCTTTGTATTGATATGATCATTTATTCTTTGGGTAGGGAAATACGATGAAATTGAGTAGAATATAAGTAGTAAGAATTTCATTACAATCCTACCCTCAAACCTGGAAGTATGTCCTCCTAAGTCTAGTGAGATACAAATTTGATAACTTCTTATGAAAGACTAAGGATAATAACTGGATTGTGATGGATTGATTAGTGACTTATGATATGAATTGAAATTTATATTTGTGGATTGAGTTTGTGTTGACATAATTGTGATATTAAGCCGGAAGCGGTTGCCCGAAGAGGCCATCATTATTATGCTGGAAGCGGCCGTCGGAAGGGACTATTCTGTTAACATGTCAGAAGCGGCATGTGTGTTGGGTTGCATAATTTACTTAAAGATTATTTTGAGACTTCGTGTGCATATTTATGTTTCTTCCAGCGAAGGCTGCAGGTATTGAGTTAGATTGTGATTTCTACTCTCCTAAGTCAAATTATGATTATGATTTGTTACCACCTTACATACTCAGTACATTATCCGTACTGACGTCCTTTTGCCTGGGGACGCTGCATTCATGCCCGTAGCCCCGAATTGTTTGGCAGGTTAAGTGTACAACTAGGATATGTGGACGTCAGCTAAGATTGGCAGGTTCCACCTCATTCTGGAGTTGTGCTGAGTCATGTATAGATATGTATGATTATGGGTATGTCAGGGGACCTGTCCTGACTCATAATGTTCAGTTTACTTCTTAGAGGCTTCTGTAGACAGTGTCTTGTGGTATGTTTGTCGAGATGTCGACAAAGTGATGTCAGTTGAGTCATTCGTGGATTTTAAAAGAGTATGTATTTTTGATGATTTCAATTGGTTTAAAGTACTTATTTGATTGAAAGTTTTCATAATCGTTATAAAGATAATGATTTCTATTTGGAAAAGTTTTATGTTCTTAAAAGTTTTTGAAATGACAGGTTTTGATAGAGCGAATGTCTGAGGGTTCGCTCGACTCTGATGAAAGTCGGGTGCCCATTATGCCCTACCATTGTTAGGGTGTGACAGGCCCATACAAAAAATCCTATCATTCAAGCCTTGGCTTTGAATAGGTATCGATTTGCTCAGGGTATGATAGTCCCCTATTACTGGAGTCTGAAGTGTGAGGGGTCGAGTACTATTGATCCGACGTGGGCAGTCCCCAGTCTCCGGTTCTTGACCGGTCTTCTTAACTTTAGTAGCATGTTGTATGGCGCTGCCTCATTAAAAACCTTGAGGGAAAACCCACCTCGGGACAAAACCAGTCGAAGGGAAAAAGAGTGCAGCACGTGCTTTCAGTCCTAAGTCTGTGACTTCTCGACTTCCACTGTGCTACTTTCGATGCCAACTTCGATGTATGCCTGCATGATTAGACTCAAAAGAATAGAACGGTAAATATTATTCATACCTTAGCAATAGTACCGTTTTAAGTGCGCCACATTCCAGTTGTTTGGAAGGTGTTTTCCATTTTCAATCTCGAGTTGATAAGAACCTTTCCCGGTAATGCCAGTGACTCTGTATGTTCCTTCCCAATTCGGTCCCAATTTCCCTTCATTGGAATTCTTAGTGTGGAGTGTGACTTTCTTTATGACCAAGTCCCCAATCTGAAAGTGCCTAATATAGGCCCTCCGGTTATAGTATCTTTGCATCCTTTGCTTTTAAGCTACTAAACGGACATAGGCAGCTTCCCTCTTTTCATCCACTAGATTTAGACTAATGGTCAGTGCTTCGTGGTTCGATGCCTCCGTAGCATGCTGAAACCTTAAGCTTGGGTCACCGACCTCGACGGGTATTAATGCCTCGGTTCCGTACACTAGGGAGAACGAAATTTCTCCAGTACTTGATCTTACCATTGTACGATACGTCCATAAAACCTCGCGTAAAATCTCCTTCCACCTATGCTTAGACCCTGTCAACCTTTTCTTCAGGTTCTGCAATATAATTTTGTTTATCGATTCAGCTTAACCATTCGCAATTGGATGATACGGGGTTGAAAAGATATTTTTGATCTTGTATTCTTCAAAGAATTTGCTGACTTTTCAGGCTATGAACTACTTCCCGTTATCACATGCAATTTCTGCTGGAATCCCGAACCGACAGATTATGTGGTCATATATGAAGTCGATGGCTTCGTTTTCTCTAACCTCCTCAAATGTCTGTGCTTCAACTAATTTAGAGAAATAGTCAGTCATAAGTAAAATATAGTGTAGCTTACCTGAAGCCCAGGGCAAAGGCCCTACTATGTCCATTCCTCATTTCATGAATGGCTATAGAGAAAGGACCAGATGGAGTTCCTCTCCCGGTTGATGTATCAAGGAAGCGTGTCATTGGCACTGGTTGCATTTTTTGACGAAGGCTTTTACATCTTTCTCTATCTCATTCTAATAGTAACTGGCCCTGATCAGTTTGCGCACCAGTGAATTGGCTCCCGAGTGGTTACCACAAGTCCCCTCGTAGATTTCCCTCATAGCATAGTCAGTTCCTCGTGGCTGGTCTCGATGTCTTATAAACTTATCAGCTACACCACCGCTCTAGAATTGAATCCTTTTGCTTTTACCAATGAGCCCAAGTTTTCCACACCCCGAACTAGTCCCCGAGGTGAGAATTAATTCTTTATCGACCTCGGGGATTATAGCCAGTGCAAAGTCGGCCACGAAGTCCACTAGTTTTTGGGATTCGATAGAAGTTCGGGGTTTATATTCAATATCGTATCCACTAATTTCGACAGCCCATTTTGCTAACCGGCCGGAGAGTTTGGGTTTATGCATAGCATTTCTTAAGGGGTATGACGTTACGACACATATGGGATGACACTGAAAGTAAGGTTTTAATTTCCTAGATGCACTCAATAAAGTAAGTGCTAACTTTTCTAAGTGTGGGTACCTGGTTTCAGCGTCACCTAAAGTCCTGCTCATATAATAGACTCGGTATTGCGTACCTTCTTCTTCTCAAACCAGGACGCCACTTACCGCTATCTCGGATACCACCAAGTACAGGAACAACTGCTCGTTTGCCTTTGGTGTGTGTAGCAAAGGTGGGCTTGATAAATACCTCTTGACTTCTACTAAAGCCTTCTGACACTCGGGGGTCCAGGCGAATTCGATCTTTTTCTTCAGTTGAGAAAAACCGGCAACTTTTATCCGAGGATCTGGAGATGACGCGGCTTAGTGCAACTATTCACCCCGTCAATCTTTTCACCCTTTTGATGCCGTCTATAACGTTGATATCTTCTATTGCCTTTATCTTATTCGGGTTGATCTCGATCCCTTGATTCGATACCATGAAGCCGAGAAACTTACCCGAGCCGACACCGAAGGCACATTTTTTCGGGTTTAGCTTCATGTTGTATTTCCTTAAAATGTCGAAAGTTTCTTGTACATACTTTAAATAGTCCTTTACTCGCAGGGATTTGACAATCATGTTATTTATATAAACTTTCATTGATTTTCCTAGTTGGTGTTCAAATATGCGGTTGACTAGGCGTTGATAGGTGGTACCGACATTTTTCAAGCCGAAAGGCATTACATTATAACAGTATGTGCCAAATCTAGTCATAAAAGAAATTTTTTCTTGGTCCTCCGGGTCCATCTGTATTTGATTGTACCCGGAGTAGGCATCAAGGAAACTCAGTACCTCGTGACCCGCCGTAGCGTCGATCACACGATCGATGCTGGGCAAAGGAAATGAATCCTTCGGGCATGCCTTATTTAAATCTTTATAGTCTATGCACATTCTAAACATGTTTCCCTTTTTAGGTACGACTACTACATTAGCTAACCAATTCGGGTACTTAACTTCCCGAATGGAACCTATTTTAAGGATTTTAGATACCTCGTCTTTGATGAATGCATACTTGACCTCGGGCTGTGGCCTTTTTTTTTTTTTGTTTAACTGGTGGAAAACTTGGGTCCAGACTCAGCTTGTGATTTGTCACCTCTAGTGGGATACCTGTCATGTCTAAATGGGACCAAGCAATGCAATCAGATTTATTTTTAAGAAATTCAATAAAAAAATTCCTGAGCTCGGGGGTATACCTTCCTGTCCGGTAGATGAACGCACAGTATAATTTGCTCAAGTTCCTCGACTGTTGACTTAGTAGCGTCTAAAATATTCGGGTACCACGAAGGATCTCGGGAACCCAAAGTCGATTTCTTCATCTGGTATATTCCTTTCCCGATCTTCCAAGGACACCGGGATCGGAACTTATGAATGTTATTTGGGGTCTTCCCCTTTGCTCGAATTTCCGTCCTGCAACATCGAAGCCTTAGCTGACGAAACCGCTTCCTCGACCGCGAACATTTCCTTTACGGCTTGCTGGTCACCATGAACAGTTTTGATTCCTTCTGGTGTCGAGAACTTTCACTTGGTGCAGAGTTAAGGGTACCGCTCTCATGTTGTGAATCTATGGTCTTCCAAATAATGCATTGTATCCCATGTCCCCTTCTATCACGTAAAATTTATTCTGCTGTGTGGTTCTAGCCGTGTTGACCGGTAAGGTGATTTCACCCTTCGTCATTTCGCAGGCCATGTTGAACCCGTTGAGGACTCGGACTGCTGGCACGATCTGGTCTATTAGTCCTAATTTTTCGATGACTCTCTATTGGATGATATTAACAGAGCTACTTGGATCGATCAACACACGTTTAACTGTAAATTTATTAACAAGGAAAGATATTACCAATGCATCGTTGTGGGACTGAACGATGCCTCCTATATCCTCATCGCTGAACGAGATGGGACTCTCGGGGTCATAACTCCGTGTATATTTTTCTCTAGTGATGGAAACTTTGGTGTGTTTCATTATCGGCCCCTAAAGAATGTCCACTCCCCCAATAATCATGTGGATCACATGTTGAGGCTCTTCCTGACCATCTTGCTTGTTGGCATCCACATTCTTGAAATGAGCTTTGGCCCGTTCACTTAGAAATTCTTGAAGGTAACCCAGATTAAACAGACGAGCGACCTCCTCCCTTAATTGTCGACAATCTTTGGTTTGGTGACCGTAAGTATGATAGTACTTGTAAATCAGGTTCTTATCTCATTTTTCTGGATCGGACTAGATAGGCCTTGGGTGTCTCGTTTCCCTGTTGCGAATGACAGCTTCTGCTATGGTCGCCACATCGACGCAGAAATTATACTCTGACAATATCGGGGCTTCTTTATTTCCCGATGGTCTGTCGATCACATTCTTGTTCATCAACCCTCGATTACTCGAGCCGTGATCATTCCTTCTATTGATTTTGCTAAGTCACCATTGCGCCCATTGCCCCTTCGATCAGGTGGATAAGGCTGATACCTATTATGGGGTAGTCTCGGTTCTTGATCCGTCGTTCTCCTCGACCGATCGTTCCCTTTACCGGGACACCATGATCCCGACGCAGTCCACAAAATTTTATCATCCTCGACTCCGACCTTTAATTGATATCTATTGTGTACATCGGCCCAAGCGATTGTTGGATACTCTACCAAATTTTGCTTCAATTCCAGGATGTGATCGAGCTCCTTGGGTTGAGCCCCCGAGTAAAAGCTTGAACGGCCCAATCGTCTTGAACCGGTGGTAGATCCATATGTTCCATTTGAAATCGGGCCACAAACTCACGGAGGACTTTGTCATCTTGCTGTTTGACGTTGAACAAGTCTGACTTCCTCGTTTTAACCTTAATGGCTCTAGTATGAGCTTTGACAAAGGCATATGCAAGCATAGAAAACGAGTCAATTGAATGCTTGGGAAAATTATGATACTATATCATCGTTCCCTTTGACAGGGTTTCCCCAATTTCTTAAGTAGCAGAGACTCCCCCTCGTCCTCTGCGAGGTCGTTGCCTTTAATGGCACGGTGCACGCGGTCACGTGCGCGTTTGTGTCAATGGTCCCATTATACTTCTGGATATCGGGCATGCAGAACCTTTTTGGGATCGTCTTTGGTGCAGCACTCGGTGGGAAAAGCATTTGAACGAACTTCTTCGAGTCCGGTCCTTTCAATATCGGGGGCGCTCCAGGAATTTGATCGACCCTCGTGTTATAGTTCTCCACTTTCTTGTCGTTCACCTCTATCTTCTTTTCCCCGGACTCTCCACTTTCTTGTCGTTCACCTCTATCTTCTTTTCCCCGGACTCTACTCGTTTCGTCAGTTCTTCGAGCATTCTTATCAGCTCGACATTTTGTCCGGGGTCATTCCCGTTGTTCCGAGCAATGTGCCTTTCCTCCCTTGGGGCAGTTTCCTCGGTCTGTTCAGATTGAGCAGCATTGGATACTCGATTTTGATTTTGCAGTTGTGTTGTAACCGCTTATTGGGCCTGCAATTGTGCCATAGCCATGTCCAGCTGGTTCCGGAGCTGTTGCAATGCGGCTCCATTATTCCCATCTACCGGCACATCCCCTGCTGATGACCCAGTTTGATTAGGATCGACTGGGGCACGTTGTTGTTGGGTTCCCCATTGTCGTTTTCCTCGTACTGTCTCGGTTCAACATGAAAATTGACAGAGTGAAAGTCTGACATGTTAGGTCGACCTGAAATCAAACTTCAAAGAACAAGTGTAAAATATTGTGTGTTATCAAAACTCGTATTAAACCACCACTATTCTCCTAGGCCTCACGGTGGGCGCCAAACTGTTTACCCTTAAAATGGATAATAATTAGATTTATACGAGGTGCAAAGAATACGCGGTTTAATTTAATACGATTGACTATAGAGCAATAAATAATAAAGTGAATGCGAGTAAGAAACAATCAAACCATGGGAAAGCAACGATTGGTCCTCGGAGAGACCAATCGGTTATCTCGGGACTTGGGAACCGGGCTCATCTTACAATGTTTAAGTAATGGACAATGATAGAACACTAAGAGAAATGGATGAACACTTCATAATCAAATTGTATTGCTTAGTTTGTTTATACGTATGAAAGAACTGCCAAAAGTAAAAGGGGTCCTCCTCTTTATATAGTAGAGGACTCTTAACCCTAGTACAAGTCTAAATAAAGTACATAATCTTTAATAACTGCCGAGCGAATCGATGCCGAAATATCCGACTGATGGCGGATATTTCGGATCCTCACTTATCATGATTAACCGCCTTTTCATCCTATATCGCTAGCTAGCTCCAACCGAACTCAATGACCCGGGACCAAACGTGGTTGGTCTAGCTACGATCCAACGCTTGACTTTGACCCCGATTGGGACTCGTCCGACCTAGCAAAGGCCATCATGATCTTAATTTTCTTGTCGGGAAACCGAGGATACCCTTGTCCTCGGTTTTGCCTGTATACAGTGTGCAATTGGGATGAAAATAGACTAATCCTCAAAACTTAAAGGATGACTTTTGCTAAAACTTAATTTAAATATTTCATGGTTACGTGATTTAGTGAAGTGAATATATGCATTAGTTAATCATGATTACGTGATAGTTGTATATGTACAAACACATGTCATATATTAGTTTGGTGTAAGCACCCGATGTGGTTAAATTTTTACTTGAAATTGACGTTATTCGATTACCCTTCTATACCACTCGATGACAATTAGGCCTATCTGGTGTTTACAATACATGACTTTCATGCATTTAAAGATTTTCAACTCTTACGTATTCAGACCCAATTGTTTTCTAAGCTATAAAGTTTATGCTCCTACAGTAAGATTCCTACTTTTATTCTATTTTGACGATTAATCTTTTTCCAATTTTTTCCTTCAAATTTTTCCAATTTTTTTTCCAATTTGAATTATCTTACGTGGCATAAAGTCAGTGACATGAGAAGGCGAAATAAAATAAAGTGTATATCGTATTATTGTCACTTCTTTGGTGCTAATCTTGTCACTTCTTTGGTGCTAATCTGTACTTGAAGAATCTAAAAATATTTCACCACAAAATAATATCAACGTCATTTGCGAAATATATTTTGATCGATATATTGAACTTCTGTTAAAGCACAACTAAAGTTCTAAACTTGAAGTTGTACCTTTGCATTTTTTTTTGTTATCACTCGGTGTTTGGTATTCACTTTGAGGCCTGATTAATCCACATGCCGAGACGTGTTACTTTGGAGGGTAAAGCACTCCTACTAAAGGCGAATTCATTTCCCGAACTCAAACCTGAGACTAGGGGTGTACATGGATCGGGTTGGTTCGGATTTTTTAAACACCAAACCAAACCAATTGCGTCGGGTTTTTAAATTTATACACCAAACCAAACCAATAAAATTTGGGTTTTTCAACCTCGGGTTTTTCGGGTTTTTTTTTTTTCGGAATAGTCTTGATACAAAACATGTAACTTTTACTTCAAATATTTCTTTAGTCCCAGTAAGGTACAACTATATAATTAAGGTGTTTCTAAATAAAATAACATAAAATGTGAGAAGAGTGATGACATTGAATTAAAATATTTAACAAAAGCTAATAAAATCGGTTAAAATAAATATTGCTAATTAACAAGCCATAAAGAAAATGACCATAATCTACAAATATCAAGTCATGCTAAATTAAGTACGACAAATAAGTATTAATTACATGACAGAGAAAAAAAACTTAAGTTATGTATTTTCACTCTCTAAATCAATTATGCAAGATATCCAACATTATTGTCATTCCTAATGGTAAATTGAATTTCTTTTGTTAGCATTAGTGTTGAGTTGGTTTTGGTTTGGACTTTATTTGAGTTACTAACATTCATAGGATATAAAACTTACTGACGTTCAAAATTCTAAGTTCAAGCTTGAATAATATGATAATAGATAAAAAAAAACTAAGAAAAAATTTAAGAAATATTTATAAATTACATTACAAATAAATATTTTTATGTATAAAATATTTTAAAAATTGAATACATGTAATGTCGGGTTGGTTCGGTTCGGTTTGACTTTTTTTAGTTAAAACCAAACCAAACCTATTATAGTCGGGTTTGTTTTTCAACACCAAACCACTAGTTAGGTTTTTTTCTCGGTTTGACTCGGTTTGGTGCGATTTGTCGATTTACTTTGTACACCCCTACCTGAGACCTCTGATAAAGATGAAGGAAATGCTTACTAATCCACCACAATCTTTGGTGGTAAGTTATTGCTAAAAACTAAAAGAGATTGAGTTTGACTAGTCAAACATGTCTTTGTGAGGAATTTCGATTAGTGTAAGTTGGAAAAAGACGAAGAGAATGTCTATTTCTTGAACCCCGAGAGTTTGACATTTGCACCAAAGTAAAGGAAAAGGCAAAATAATTCTAAACCTGATATGATCCTAGATAGTCGGGGTAAAGCGTAGCACCTTCTGGCTTCTGGATGTTCTCATATTGTTTAACGGATTATTAACTCGCATCCAAGTTCAAGAACGTCCAAGGATGCACGCTAGGGAGCTGCATGATCTTCAAGAATTGACTAAAGGTGTTTAGAGAATCACTTTCATGAGTCATGCAAAGAATACCGCGTTTGGAGGCTTGGGGGATCGAGAAGATCAAGCTGGTGATGTAAACATAAATGGATATCACTACTTACACCAACATACACAGTGTAATCCCACAAGTGGGGTTTGAGAGGATATAGTGTACGCAGACTTTATCCCTACCTTGGCAGGTAGAGAGGCTTTTTTCGACAGACCTTCGGCTCAAGTAAACCAGAAACAACATTAGGATAGCCAAAAAAAAACTAGTAATAGAAACTAAGAATAAGAAATATGTGAATACTAAAATAAAAATACAAAAACATGACGGAAATAATACTGATCCTACGGGAAAGGAAAGTAATACTAATCCTACTTGTACTCTTCTACCCTAATCCTCGGCCTCCACACCCTCTTATCTAGGGTCATGTCCTCGGTACTGGTACCCAAAAAATTAAATAATGAATATCCATTACTTGAAATACTATGGAAGATATTGGAGAGCAAATGGAGCAAGAAAGGGCTGAAGGAAGACAGAAAGGGCTACAGATCACTTTACCGGGACTAGGGAGTACACATTTGTGCAATTGGCAGAAACATGCCCTGAGTTGTGCACAATTGCTACAGAAGTGCACAATTGTGCGCCAGTGAGCGACTGAGCCATTAAAATGTGATCCTAGGCTCGTTTTTCATTAGTAGTTGGATAATCGAGAGATTAAAAAACTCTTCTGAGAAAGAAATGGACCTCTTAGTTCAAATTTGACTTATGATTGTCTATTTTCAAGAATTGAGATTCTCTGAGGTATTTTCCTTCTTATTTCTTTATATTTTTGGGGTTTTATTTCATCGTTCTTTGGAGGAGATCGATTTCTTATGTCGATTGTTGCCTTCGATGTTTCTGTAAGGTTTTAGATTTCTTCTCTGTTTGATTATTCATACTATTTTTTATTATTTTAATTAAATTTTATCTTTAAATTTGGTTTGAAATTATTGTTATTTACTATTCCATTGCCGTTTGTATCATCAAATCCATAATAAAATGAAAAATGCAATCTGAAGGAATTAGTTTTCTCTCATATCTCTATAAACTGGCTAATGTACGTCCATGATCCTACTATGGAACATTAGACCAACATCAAAATTTACCAATAACTGAGGGATTAATAGCGTTATTATCCATTAAATAAAATAAGGAAAAGCTACTTTTATGAAGTGCTTTAAACAAATTACTTCATGCGTTCTACAAGTGAACAATGAAAGCACTTTGTATAACAGACGTGCTGCACTTGTTCTGAATACTCTAAACGAACATCTCACTAAATTTACCTCAATGAAAGTTCATTTTTTATTTTATCCGTAGAAAATCTTAACCAAACACATAGGAGTATTATAAAGTAAATATTAGCATTATCTATAATGGATGACTGATTTCTGCAAGCTGACTATTGGAATTATGAAAAAGAAAATGCAATTTTTGCTGCAATGCACGATCACTTTTTATGTCCAAAATAATGAGGGCAATACTGTTTGGTGGTGGCAAGGAAGAAAGTGGTGGCAAGATACTTCTGCACTCTTACAGTTTAGGGAGCAAAGGCTGTTCCCAAATCTCCAAGTTTTTATCTCTGCAAAAGGTACTTCTGTCCCAAAACTATATAAGTGATACAATTTTTGCCCAAAGAAGCTTAAGTTCCTTTTACATCGAAATGATTCCCAAGAAAAGTGGTGCTTTGTAGCCTATAAGAGTGGTTGGAAGGTTTTACAAAGCAGTTGCTAAGTTGATAGTTAAAAGGCTGAAGCTGGTCACGGAGACCTGATATCAGGCGAACCACCTTCGTTAAGGGAAACAAATCATTGATGCAGTATTAATCGCAATTTTGTGTTTGGATGTGAGAAAAAGACAAGGAAACCCTGTCCTTAATGGAAATAAGAAATTTAGAAGGCTTTATGGCATTTCAACCGGAATATCTGTTTGGAAACATGGATCAATTAGATCCACTTTTGCGTATTCACAATCAAATTCTCCTTCAACCTGAAGGATTATTTCCATGTAGAAGGGGCTTAACAACAAGAAGATTATCTCTGTTTATCTTCATCCTAGCAATAGAAGGCCTTGAACGATACTTAAGGCTGCATGCAGGAAGGAGCGGACTAGTGGGTTCAATGTGGGCAGAATCAGATCACAATTTCCCATATTTTGTATGCAGATGACACCCTCATTTTATGTGATGCAGATGAATAACAATTAAGGTATCTGAAGACTATACTTTCGTTGTTTAAAGCTATCAATAAAGCCTCCACGCTATCTTGACCAAAAACTGCATATACACCGTCAACTCTCCCTGAGGACTTCAAAAAACTGAAGTGTTGATTGCAGTGTAGACTCCCTCCTAACTACTTACTTGGGATTGCTTTTAGGTGCCAATTACAATCTAAAGAGGGGCGAACGGGGCACTGAGAAAGCGGAAAGAAGACCCTAAACAAGCAATACTTAGAGTCCGTTTGGATTGACTTATAAGTTGGCTTATAAGTTGTTTTTAGCTTTTTTGAGTGTTTGGCTGACCAACTTAAAGTCATTTTGTACTTAAAATAAGCTCAAAAAAATAATTGAGTCCATTTGACTTAGCTTATCTAAAACAGCTTATAAGCTGAAAACAACTTATAAGCCAAAAAAAATAAGTTGGACTACCCCAACTTATTTTTTTTGACTTATAAGTTGTTTTCAGCTTAAAGGCATAAGCCCATCCAAACAGGCTCTTATTCCGTGGGGGTAGAATAGTACTTGGCAACTGTGTACTAGGTGCACGCATACATGATGTCCATCTTTCCCTCGCTATATCAATGCAGCAAAGATTTGACAAAGTGATAAGGAATTTTCTGTGTGAAGGCAATAAAGAGGGGAGAGATAATCAATTAAACAACTCGCACACTGTAAAAAGGACAAATCTGAGAGCTCCTAATAAGAGCCTTCTATGAATTACAAAAAGGCTGCGGTGATACAGCAGCAACATCAACAACATACCCAGTGTAATCCCACAAGCAACTCCGAACATTGGGTGAATCAGGCCAAGTACTACTGATATGAAATTGGTGTTTAGAGATGCATCAGAAACTTATGAGAAGAATTTTGTTCAAAGACTTATCTGAAGGTTGGAAATGGAAGGACAATATCCTTCCGGCTGGTGCATGTCAGGAAACTGCCTCCTAATATAGCAATTTGCTGTGTTGTTCTATTTTGCGGCAAATGACACTCCACTGGCAGGGAAATATGATCAGAAGAAACTGTTTGTTGGGAATTGGAATTGTAGGCAGAAGTCCTCAGAAGATTAGAAGAACTGCAATGAGCTGTTGTCTTGGCAAAAAGAATGGCAATTTTATTTTATTTTTGGATGAAAAGGGAATCCGCAGCCGCTACCCTTCGGGTGCACACAGAGGGTAAACCTTGCTCATGTGCAATAGAATGGCATTTTTTAGATTAGAAAGAATGGCATTTTCACAAAAGAATATTGCTTGTGTAATCTCCTCCTAGTCCAACAATCAGTGACACGGAAGAAGATACAGAAAACAAAAGCGCCAACCATGGTTGCTTGTTTGAGCTGGGAAGTTGCTCATATGCATGTGTGACACAGAACAAACTACAAAGAAATGGCATCACTGCAGCGGACACTTCCTGTTGAATTGGACAATGAGGACACTGATTATCTTCTTTTGCACCGCCTCATAACAAAATGGTGACGGGGGTTTTCCCTGAATGTTTTTAGAGTAGATTGGGCTATATTCAGACAGTAAAGGAACTTCTGATAAATGGATAGGATGGGTTCTTAGCAAAGAAAAGAAGATCTGGAACCTTCTGCTGCCACTGTTTTGCAGGTTTTCAGGAAGGAAAGAATGGTAAGATGTTTTGACGGGAAGGCTGAGTCTGTACATAACCTGAGGTATAGGTCTTTGCATCAATTAGCTATGTGGTGCAAACTCAACACGAAGTGGATTCGGTGATTGACTTCCTAACATTATTAAGAATAGATTTAGGATCAGGAACGGCTTTGTACTCAGAGTTTACTTTTTTATTTTATGACCGAGAAATTTGTCTGTGGCCAACCCTTAGGACCAACTGCAGCCTTCGAAACTCGGAGCAAATGGGCTCTTCTCTCTACCTTTATCCACTTAATTACCCATAGTTCGCATGGCGCAGGGTTCGAACCTATGACCTATGTCATAAGTCCCTCAACCTTTGTCACTTAAACTAAGTGTTGGGGCTACTCTCAGAACATTATTTTAGTGCTGGTTTTTGCATATCAAGAAAAAACATACTAGCCTATATATATATATATATATATATATATATATATACACCTTCATGAAGGTTCTAATACAGTACATGAAACCAAAGATCAGCACTTCCGCATGCTTTGTTAACTGTAGTAGCTCTCTTTACAAGACAGGAAGAAGCTTTGTATATTGATAAGGAAAAGCAAGCACAGACTGCCACCTTTACACAAGGAAATCCATCTTTTTTGAGAAATGGTAAGTGTATTACCAATGTAGCACCAAGAAGGAGCTGTCAAAAATACTTACAAAGCGCCAGAAGAATATCCCTTCTATCTTAAAGGGAATCTATGAGATCTATCACTGCTTCAGCATAAGACAAACCTATACTACATATTATCAGAGCAAGGGTTACAATAGTACAAAGGAGAATCTCTAAACCTAAACTTTGGCAAAGGAACGACCAGGAAGCAGGTGCAGCAAATGCAGCTTAACCTTTACCAGTACCAATATCTCTAATTCAAGCATAATTACAGCAAGAACAAACTAAGCATGTCCTTGCAAAAGCTAGAAGTGATAAGTCCAGTGCAAAACAAGACTTCTGACCTTCAACTGGTTGATCATCATAATCAGACATCCTCACTAACTGCTCTCAGGTTGTTTTGGAGAGACTTCAAAGGCTTTTGCAGCTTCTATAGTTGAGTCTCTTCTATTAATGACTTCCCGAAGCTCCTCAACCTTATCTTTCAACATGCCAACATTAGAATTGGTTGAGTGAACCAACTTGTTTGCAGTCTCCAGAGCAGTGCATAGCTAGAATGCAATAAAGAATACGAATGTATTAGTAAAGTGAAAACAAACACCGAGATAGATATAGAGTCTCTCCCTCGCTCTCTTTATTATTTTTAATTTTTGGATAAGAACGGATTTATAGTCTTTTTAGAGGCATTAAGAAAATGGGGATGAGCTAATGTGTCAGCTATAAAAAGGGAATTGTGTTACCAACACTCCATCTGCTTATCACCCATGACTTCTTCTTCTTCTTCTTCTTCTTTTTTTTTTTTTTTTTTTTTTTTGAAACTGGTAAAGAACTCAGGAAAAAATTCAACAAATGTGTCATCTCTCCAAGTTACTGCATGAAGACTAAATTACATCATGAAGATGTGATGGCATAGAGGACAATCACCCATGACTTGTTTTGGTAATTACAGACGCATAGTCTATAAACAATACGAAATCAATACTCCGTTTCAAACATGAAAGGATGTGAATGCTGCAAATTATAATGCTACTGGATTCAATTTGGTAAATATTACTACCAGCACTAGATAAGGTTGAATAGAAATATTTAAGATCTCGAAGACCTAAAGTAGAAATGACATTCTGTCTCAATAGTGCCTTATTGAGGTATCCTCTATAACCTCTCCTATGAGATCAATTTCTATTACCTCCAGTGTGAGATGCGTCCATGAATGATCTGTTCCAGCAAGTGCCTTGTTCAGCTGCTCATACTTTTCCTAAACAACAAGCAAAATATTAACTTGCTAAGTTACTTAAATATCCAAAGGAAGAGTATTACCAGTGCATTCAGAGAGCAAAATGAACTCCCTAGACATTACACTACACCAAGAAGTGCTGTTAACAAAGGTCATATAAAGCAGACAGTTCCGTTGCGAAAGAAAAAACTGTCAATGTGTACTGTGGATGAATTAAAACTTCCCCAGTAAAGGTGCAAACTATCCTGAGCCAGGCTGAAATAGGAAAAAAGGCAAATAAAACATAGTTCACTGTTTCACCATTTCTATTAAGACTTCAACTGATCAAAATCAATTGTTAGCAATATTCACAAAGTAGGTTTTCGCGAGGTCCTACGGGGTTATGTGTGTCAAAAAGGTTCCCCCTTCAGTTCTTTTCTGTTTATCCTCCCATCATAGCCTACTTTTCATCATCAAGAACCAAACGCTTGCAGGAGAACTCACAGCCTTCATCACCATAGGAGAAGAAATTGCCAACATAATTGCAGCAGTAATAAAAGCAAATGGTTTTGAACACATTACTTCCACGTGCATCAGAATTTTATCACTTACGTAATATGGTGCATGAAGTTTAAGATCTCTTTAAATTCCCCAAACAGTAGTGTCAGAGTTTTTGTTGCATCAATTCGTATTGTCTACTGCAAACCACTAACTAACTTCAGAGATAAATACAGTTCAAAGAAAACATTTGTGCCCCGAAAATTGTAGCAGCAACAGCAAATTTACCTAAAATTTCTGCCAGGATAGTCACATAAGGAGGACATTTTAAAATTATGAAATGGAATTAACTTCTCATCACTATAGGAGGCACAAGTAAAACCTTACTTTTATATGTCCACGCCTTCACAACAATCTTTCTCCTCCCAGACAAGAAACACACACACACACACACACCCTCTCGAAAGAGGTGGAACAGCAAACAATCCTCCAGAAATCCAGATGTAATGAGTGTCACAAAGATGCAGATGTTATGATAGATGTGCGATCATACAAGATTGGACAAGGTTAAGAATAATAAAGTCAAATGGCCCGTGAAGGTAGTACACACGTGAATGAAAAAGAGAAGGTCGCCTAAGATGATTGTCATGTGCTATGTAGACCTTCAAATTGTCATTAATCGTGAACAAAACAAAATAGAGAAAAGGATCAACATATGCGACACCAACAAGTCATTATTAATGTTTAGTCGTTGTCATACGACTAAACTTTAGGTCTAGTATTAAATAGGCTCTCCCAGCCTAGTATTTCAGGAATTTATGCAGGGTCCTTAGGAATTCTTGATCTCGTTAAAAAGTTGTGCAATACATATATATTTGTCAGGATTTCTCCTCCTCTTCCTTTTGGTGCTTCTTCTTATTATTATCCTACATTTTCTTTCATATGTGCAGTAGAAATTGAAGACATGTTACTTACTTTTGATTATTTTTTATTGTCTTTGGTTGAAGAAACTTGAAGAACGCCATTGTTGGGTTTTACTGAACTTATTTGTAGAAGAAGACAAAGTGGGTTTATTGATTTTTGAAGGTTTGAATTGAATCTAACAATTGAAAATTATTGGGACTGACATTACAAGGCTGGATATCAAATTTGGAGTTGATTTTGAACAATTTGGATCAATTTTGAAGCAAAAATTTGTTGTTGCAATTTCTACACAACAAGTTATGGTGAATCGCCAGAACTTCAGCCAAAAATATTGAAAATTTTCTGGCAAACCGTCAGGATATGTGCCCAAATCCTAGTTATCACCAAAATATGTTGTGTCGGTGAATTTCTACACAACATGTTATGGTGATCACCAGGATTTGGCTATAAATCCTGACGATTTGCCATGACTTTTAGTCACAAATGCTAAACGAATCCCGTTGATCACCATAACATGTTGTATTGATGAATTTCTACACAGCATATTATGGTGATCACCACTATAAATTGCTTTAAGGCAAGTCTTCTGGCTAGTTGGCAGGATTTTGCTCCTGATTCAGCCATAAAGGTTACTTTTTTACATACTCCCTCTGTCCCAATTTACATGAGGGTTAACCTATTTGGGGAGTCAAATAACTCTTTCTTTGACTACGATTTTCTCCAACTCTTTTTATACATTGTGAATATGCGGACTTATAGTACCTTCTTACGTAGTTTTCAAATATGTAAATTTTATTTTAAAATACTAGAAGAATCCCAGTTTGAAATTGAGTCAAAGAAAAAAATTAGTTTAACTCTCCAAATAGGTCAACCCTCGTATAAATTGGGATGAGGGAGCAGCTATTTTAACGAGGTCATAATTTAAAGATCATATTAGTACAAATCAGTTTGGGCTCTCTATGCAATCTATAACAATAATAATAATAATAATAATAATAATAATAATAATAATAATAATAATAATAAAGAATGAATTAAGGATAGAGAGAGAGTACCTGGAAGAGGTTGTTTAAATCGGAAGGTTGGAGGTTGGAATTGTAGTCCTCAGGTGAAGGTGTTTGTGTTTTGAGAGGAAGGTTGTTTAGATCATCAGTTTCACCAACGTCACTCAGCAGATCGCCGATGCACAACAATGGCCCTCCCACTCCTCTCATCTTTCTATCTCTCTCTCTTCTCTTCTCTCTGTCTTTCAAGGCCACCCCAGACGTTAGATACGGGCCACCAAATGCCCAATTTGCACGAGGGGGTGGTCTTTAATTTTTCTGAACCCTTTGGTTTCAGTTTGAATCTTTATTCAGTTAAAAATTAAAAAAAAAATTATAAGGTAGAGTTTGAATTTGTAAGACAGATATTTGAAACTCTAACATTTAGATGTTTGCATTAAGGAAAAAAGTTTTTTTTTTTTCACTCAGTTAAAATTTTGTTGTAACGCTTAACTTTGGCCCGAATAGTCCTAACTTTGTTACAAAACTCTGCCTTGCGATTTTTTTTTTTTTCACTGAGTCAGGATTCGAACCTCAAAGCTCATGATCGTATGCGAAGCACAAAAATTAAAGAGCACCAATTTGAGGGACAAAACTTAAAGACCAGTGCATTTGAAGGACAATCCGCACAAAAAAATGCCACGAAATTATGGTCTCTCTTGGGATACCCTCGTATAAAAGCCCAATGTAGGAGTGTGCACCTTCATTTTTTCATTTTTTTGCGCGGATTGCCCTTCTTTTGGGGTGGTCTTTAAATTTTGCCCCTCATATTTGTGGTCTTTAAATTATGCCCCTCATATTGCTGGTCTTTAATTTTTGCCCTTCGCATTGCAACACTGAGCGTTCACGCAGAAATCATGAGGTTCTGAGTTCGAACTCCCGCTCAAGCATAAATTAAAAAAAAAAAACTGCAAGGCAAGGTTTGGGTCGCGTGTATGCCGGACCCGGCATAAACTTATGAAGGAATTACCAAAGTTATGCCGGACCCGGCATACTCATGCCTTATGGGCAGACTTGGCATAAATATGCCGGGTCCGGCATAACTTTGGTAATTCCTTCATAAGTTTATGTCGGGTCCGGCATAACTTTGAGATCTCATGTCAACTTTTTACAGATTTTTAGTGACATCAAAATGCTCTATTAAAATTCAAGTGATTTTTGTGTCAATGTGGCCTAAAGACTTTCTTTGCTACATTTCCTGTATTGGATATATTATAACTACTCTTGTTAATATATTATGGGGTAGTGTTAGAAAAGAGTAGTTGTCGTGATTTTGTTCCATTATATCTAAGCCTATTTTTTCATGAGTATTAACACTATGATAATTGTTGACAGCATTTGCATGACGATGAGTGGAAGAGGCCACGCACAAAGTTTTTACCATGAAGCCTTTTAGTTCTGTAATAATATTGGAAGGAGGACAATGAGATTCTTCCTAGGTACCCTCATCCGGTGGGGGCATACTTTTAATGGGAAAACTTTGATGTCGGACCCGGCGTAAACTTGTGAAGGAATTACCAAAGTTATGCCGGACCCGGCATACTTATGCCAAGTCTGCCCATAAGACATAAGTATGTCGGGACCGGCATAAGTTTGGTAATTCCTTAACAAGTTTATGTCGTTGGGGGCATACTTTTAATGGGCAAACTTTTATGCCGGATCCGGCATAAACTTGTGAAGGAATTATCAAAGTTATGCCGGACCCGGCATACTTATGCCAAGTCTGCCCATAAGGCATAAGTATGTCGGGTCCGGCATAACTTTGGTAATTCCTTCACAAGTGTATGCCGGTGGGGGCATAGCGAATTTAAACTCTGTCTTGCAAATTTTTTTTAAAATTTTGACTGTGTGGGGGTTCGAACCTGGAACCCATGGGGTTTAGGCGAAGGGCAAAACTTAAAGAATTCAAATATGAGGGGCAAAATTTAAAGACCACCCCAAAAGAAGGGCAATTCTGCGAATTACCCTCATTTTTTTGCGCGGATTGTGCTTCAAAGGCGCTGGTCTTTAATTGGTGGCCGTCAAATTGCTCGTCTTTAATTTTTGTCCTTTACTTAAAAAATTCGAAATCCCGCTCAGTAAAAAGAAAAACTTTTTTACTCTATTGAGATTCTACAGAAGTTAAGCCGTAACTTCTACTCGATTAGGCCTAATTTGCTACTAACTTCTGGCTTGCGAAATTTTTTTATACTATGCTGTGATTCGAACCCAGAATCTAAGGGGTATTTTCGGCCACTTATAGTGCCAAAGGAAAAAATTAAAGACGAGCAATTTGAGGGCCAAAAATTAAAGACCATCCCTGAATAAGGGTATTTGTGCGAATGACCCGTGCACCTTCAGCATAAAATTAGGAAAAATTACATGGAGAATGATGTATATATACATAAGAATAGGGTATATTTGACGATACATGTCAGTTTACAAAACATAACGATGGATTTCTTGCAAAACATATACGAAATTTTTCGCTCTAGATTTTGTGTGAGAAAACTGTATGAAATGTGCATATTTCGCTCGAGGCCAAAAAATTTCGCTCAAAATATTGTGTATGAAAACTGTATGAAATATGTATATCTCGCTCAAGGCTTAGAATCTCACATTTTTCGTGTATGAAAACGGTATGAAATATGTATATAATTGTATAAAATTTTGTATAAAGTTCATGTTAGATTTTTTGAAATTTAATACAACTATAACAACATTTATACAACTTTCATACAATATTCATACAAATTTAATACACTTTTGAATCTCACTTCGAAATTCGGATTAAATTTAATACAACTACAACAACATTGTATACGACTTTCATACAATATTAATACTAATTTAATACAAATTTTCTTCTTGTTAAATGTACAGAAAAAGAAAGTAGATCAGAAAAAGAGCAGCTACCGGTATTAATTAAAACATTCTCTTTTCGAAAATTTTATTGCTGCCAATTAAAAACTCTATTTCCTTCATCTAGCGATTTTCTATTTCAAGGTTCTAACATAGCTGGACATAGTCACCAATTATAGCTCTTATGTTTGTTATGATCGGAGTTTATTTTATGATATTTGAAACTTATACTTAAAATTTAAGCTCATTCAGAGTAGATTCGGGTGTGGCATCGGGGAGAAAATGAACAAAATAGTACATTATCTTTGAGTTTGGACCTAAAACCATACATGTTCTATTATATAGAGCGTCTATTATGTTTGTATAAGTGGTGCACTTTTATTCAACTCCCAAATATTCTGTTAAAAATTTAATGAAAAAGGGCAAAAATGCCCTTAAAGTATTAGAAAAGGTCTAAAAATACCTTTTATCCATCTATTTTACTAAAAAATACCCCTCAATTCAACTTTTTGGCTCATTTATACTCTTTGACGATCAATAGTAAATTAAAAAAAACTACACATAACATTTTATTACTAGTCGATTTCCCAAATCTGAAAAAATTAGATTTTTATAAAATCTGGAACAACTAATTTTTTTAAACATGTGGTAAGCCCCTTTTTTAAAAAAAAAAAAAAAAAATAGGATTGGATTTTTATTGACAAAGGTACAATTTTTTAAATCCGGAAAACTGTTTTTTTTTTTTTAACAGTTGCATCCTACCACTAGTATAGATACTCTATGGACAATGATGGATAAATGAATTATGAGATCCTTCTGAATAAGCTAAAAGATAAATAAATATTGCACGCTAGTATAGATACTCTATGGACGCTTTGCATAACCTTTTCCATAGATTACAAAGGAAAACAAAAATATTGGCATAGCGTACAAAGGAGAATGTTTGAAAATATATAAGAAAAAGTATAGTACTTATGTAGGCAACGAATTACAGCCCGAAATCAAACGACCATACAAAAGTAGAACTGTCAAGGACTCCCAACTTCAAAAATAATGGGTCCTAGTCCCGCAGAAACTTGAAGGAAAAACATTAAACAGAAATTGGCATCAGAACATTAGAGTGTCGATGCAACAGAGTCAGCTAACATATATAGGACGGAGACGGCCAACGAAAAAAAAGGGCCATATCCTAAAGGTAGCTTTGGTTAAAAACAGCCACTATATAAACAGACCCCATTTATCTACACCTATTAGATGTCAGTCCGACATTGAGCCCTTGCTATATAACGCATCAGGCAATCTAGTCAGAATATTTGCATTCTACTCAACCTACAAACTACCTTGGTATCTATACACCAGAGTTGCGCGTACTTCCAAGATATCACACTTTCAACCAGTGACATTCACATATAAAGGCCAAGTTACTTGAAATATGAAGTAATAAACAGCCTCGCCCCAATATCAAGGGGCCCATACCCTCCTCCTATAGCATGAAGAGCAACAGTGATTGTTGAAAGGAGTTGCAGAGTCACAGGGAAAACAGCAGGTTCGATCTTTGTTCCACACAGATCGAGTTCTGGGTTCAGCTCACATGGGCTAAGAATGAGTGCTACTTCTTCAAGTGACCTGCACTTCCCGGGGCTGCTCCTCCTGTTAAAGCGCTTGTTAGCAGACGGACTAAGTACCAATGTTGAAGTAGCCTCAAGCCACTCCACAGTAAGTCCCTCAACTTCATCATAGTAGACACGCTGTTCAGTCTGAAAGTATGTACAAAACAATATAAACAAGACATTCAGAGGATAGGGCATGCCAGATATACATAACAAGTACAAAAAGAAAGACATTTAGAGAAAAAGGCATGAACAACTTGCTGGAATCCGATGGAGAAAACTGGTCCCAAAGGAAACTTCTGGATTGTAAATACTAAATAGATCAACTAATCAAGGTAACAAACTTACAGCAAGCTTGTGAATATACAATGACATGAATCGTGGTCCCAAACCCATAACTCTTGCTTCTGAGAACAATATCTGCATGGAGGATAACACACGAATAATCAAAGGACTATTCTTGTCCTTGCAGATTTGATAATGTACAAGGATGAAGTCAGATAAGTGACCAGAGGTGAGAGGAAAATTTTAATAAAGAACAAGGGAAAAGGTTATACAAATAATCAGGTTCTGTAATCCTCACATCTTCCCCATGTGTAGCTATTGCAACTTTTTATAGATAAATATGAAGTAGAAGAACCCAGATTCCAAATGAACAAATTCAAACTCGGAAAGGATCTTCCTTATTCTTGAAGAATGAGGGGCAAAGGGATTGATCAAGAAAGATCTTTTGACTTCTAGATCTGCACCTGTGTTGGGTGCCCACACCCGTATCCGAGCAACATAGCTTGTAGCACAAATAACAGTGCAAAATATCTTCTTTTTTTTCCTTTTTTTTTTTTTTGGTTAAGAGTACAAAAATGCCATTATTATCCTGCCATTCGGCCCTTTTCATTCAAAACGTGATTGACGCAAAAGTTATTAGGACTACTTTGATCCTAGAAATTTTGATACAGTACAAGGAAGATATCCTCAGCTCTTTCCCATGTAAAGCTATTGGAATTTCCTACACAAAGACTTGTAGAACAACTAAAAGTACACGGATCTCTAGCATTCTCTTGCTCTTCGGGCTGTAAATCCAGCCCCCAAACTGTCTTTCTTACACCCTACTTCGCTGAACTTCTAAATTTGTTCATGTTCTTTACTCAAAGTATAACAAGCAATCACTTGATGCTGGCTTCATATATGAAACTACCTTACTTATCAAGAAAACAATATAACAAACCTTATGTGTTTGCTGAATTCTCTTCAAGACCTACTCATTTTTCAATGGCTGAAATCAGCTGCAAGATGTGAGATTTACAAACCGTATGCTAACAAATTTAGTAGCTTAAATGACATGACAAATTTTTAAGTTTCTCTAGCGTTCTGTTGCTCTTTGGGCTGTAAATTCAGCCCCCTAAAATGTCTTTCTTACACCCTACATTGCTGTACTTCCAAAAGACTTCATGTTCTTTACTAAAAATACAACAGGCCTATTGTGTTTGCTAAATACTCAATAAAAATACTACCAAGTTCAAGCCATTACCTACTTTTTTGTCAATGGCTGAGGTTCAGCTTCAAGATTTGTGACTTACAAACATTCAGCTAAGACTTGATAGCATTTCAGGCACCAACTAAAGCAATTTCTTCTAAACCAACATTTGTCTTTAACATGCATATTAATTAGAGTTCATCCCACAACACCAATTGCTGCCTTCAACCTTCATGTGTTGTACAAGAGTAGAATGCTTTAAACATACTTTACGTACCTCCTTTCTTTTTAGAAGTACCCACATGTAGAATTTTTCCATAGCATCTTTCACGTGCCTGCAAGCCAACTTTCTTTCATTGCAATGGGAAGCAATACCAGCAAGAGTTTCTGCACACGGAACCTTATGTTTTGATGCTGCGGCAGATAATGCTTCTTGAGCTTCAGGTGATCCAATTGCATCTTTATCGAAGTATACATCGGTCAAACATCTTTGGCGTCCCCCATCTGGATACTCGAGCTTCAGATACACCTCTTCAGCTTCTAAAGCTGCAGCAAGCATCCGATGCACCAGAATATCCGGATAGCGCCTAAGCGGAGAAGTAAAGTGCGTGTATAAAGGAACAGCAAGGGCATAATGACCCCTATCGTTTTCATCTTCTACATCTCCACTGCAGAAGTAAGCTGCAATTTGCATGGGTCTTGTGGCGTAAGACATAAGAATTTCTAATAACACAGAATCATCCGCGAGCTCTCGTCTAATGCACTCCAATGAATTATGAATCTGGCCAGAAGAAGTAGTGTCCAATCTCAGACCATGTTTAGAGCAGAAGGACTCAAACTCTCTGAGCTTACGCGGGTTGGGTTCAGGGTGCCTTCGTAATAGTGCATTAGAAGGATAAGCTCTAGTTATAACTTCAGCAGCTGTCCTGTTAGCCAAAAGCATAAACTCCTCGACAAGCATGTTCGACTCCTTCCTTCCACTGAGCACACAATCATAAGGTATCCCTTCTTCATCAAATAAGAAAACTATTTTGGGACTTTCGAGTGATAAAGCCCCATCTTCAAACCTTTTTTTATTCAAGATTTTAGAGATTTCATAAAGGTTCTTGACAGATGTAACAACATCAGACCATTTAAAAAGGCCATGTACCACTGGCAATGAATGTTCTCCTTTATAAGAACTTGGATCATCAAGCAACCCATCAATAATATCCTGAGCATGCTCATACGAGAGCTTGCAACAAGATCGGATTGAAGTGCGGCCAATCCAGCGCTGAATAAATTCCCCAGATTGATTGATGTCCCAAAAAATAGAAAAAGCAAGTCTGTCCACCCCAGGATTAAGTGAAGCCAGATTCTCAGAGAGCAATGGGGGTAACATTGGCAATTTACTTTGCAACAAATACACGCTTGTTGACCTTGCCTGGGCATTTTCATCTAAAGCAGAGTCTGGTAGAACAAAGTATGAGACGTCAGCAATATGGACCCCAACTCTAAAATTACCGTCAGGCAACCTTTCAACAGAGAGTGCATCATCAAAATCAGTGGCAGTAGCAGGGTCAATAGTAAAAACACACGAATTTCTGATGTCTCTTCTACTCTGAAGCTCCTCTTTAGGTATTTCCCATGGGATACTTGGAAGACATGATAGGGTCTCTTGACAGAATTCTGAAGAATCAATTGCATTTTCATATAAGGTTGCAGCAAGCTGTGGCTCCACTTCTCCACCTCGTCCAAATATGTTGGTGACTTCAGCTTCTGGAATATAGTTCTCTTCTGCCCAATCTGCAATCCGTGCGGCTACTAGCTCCAATTCCACTGCCACATCACCAGCTTCCAATCTTTTCAAAATGAAGTCTGGCAGGCTCTTAAATGGCACCATCATTTTCGGTAACCGAGGATCATTTGGTGTTAACAAGAGATATTGACAGTTCAAGGCAGTCGATAAATGTTTATTATTCTTCTTCAAGTCCTTTTTGTTACACTCCCTACTCCACATCCACTTTTTGACACTGAGAAAACCGACGATAGTGTCCCGACGGGGCGACCCCTCAAGGATAGCCACAACCCTACCTGTTGGTCGTTTAGATGGGAATGAATTCACAGCGGCTGACAATCTCTCAGTCGCATGCATAGCATCATTTATGGAAGGTTTCGGAGCAGTCAAATTATGTCTATTCACATAATCATTCTCCGCTTGTACCTTCTCTTCAGGATCTGAAATTTCTCCCCTATTTCTATAACCTAAAGCATTTTCTAAGGGGCTAGAACAATTTCCGCAGCTACTGAACTCATAATCTGTGTCTACCTTGTTCTTCCCTTTGCAATTCTCTCTGACAAAGTCTAAATTGTCAGATTCCAACATACCATCATCTACCAAAGATGCATTCTCAACACCAACTGTATATCCTTTCATTCTGGTCCAAAGAGAAGGAGGATCAACTTCAACAGCAACAATGTCTCCTTCAACCTGCAAGAAATTGTAGAAAAGAAAAGGTAATCCTGCAGATGGCACACTCAGAAACCAACAAATAAACTGACACCTATAATGACTAATTCAAGGACAAAAGATACACCACACTTACGGCTCTGTTTTGAGCTGCAGCTCCACTAATAAGAACATCCGTTCGCACACCATCAACTTTGCAATAGGCCTGAGAAGCAGCGGTTATATAAATATGCTTCTCATGAAAGCATCAGAAGAATTATCAAATTGACGCATAACTAAAATGGAGCAGCAAAGAGATAATTGAATCTGTTACAACAGATTACCTCAAGTCTATTGTGGGCATTGACGCGAAATGATGCTTTAAAGACATGACCCCTCTGCGGTACAACAAAACCGTATCATCAAACTCCCATTCAACAACCACATTTTTTTAATTACTTTATCTATCAATATACAAGTTTTCAGGCACGTTATGGGGCTGACCTCTAGTGCTCTATGAACAGCTTCTGCTGGCCAATGTGAAGAAAAATATTTCCTCTGTGGGTAAGAAGTAATTGGCGGGTCACCATAAACAATAGGGTCTGGGCATGAACCTGAATGTAATTGTCCACCAAAACCAGGTGAAAAAGTTAGTTGCACTGGAAGACTTTCAGTCTCTGCTGCCTGTTCATTTAAACGCATTGTGGGCATCGAAGTAAAAGCAATGTTTGATGCTCTAGGCAATGAAAGCTCTTTAGATCCTCCATGATCCAAGATGGGAACACCTCCCTTGAAATTTGATTCTCCAAGATAGCCAGTCAACGAACTACTTGCTGTTGCAAGTACAAGCTCAAATAAGTGAGAGGAAATTACAAACTACAGACAGTTCCAAACCTCAATCCGTAAAAAGTTCAACTGTTTTCCCCACTCAAGAAAAGGACTCACAACACTAAAAGGCAAACACTATAATTAAAAATTGGTTAAACTAGTTATATATATCCATTATAGAAGAAGCCAAAGAGGAGGTACAATAACTTAAAAGAAACAGAAAGTAGAAACACAATTAACATAAAAGAACACACAAGAAGATAAATGCATTTCAACTCTTGCATCAAGCTCTAGTTTTGGCAAACTAATGTGGTCCGAAGAGAGTAGCTACTCTAATCACAAACCTTCCTCCAGGTTTGCCTTGATAAACCACCTCCCCTGTGATTTGAAATATTACACTCACCTCCTTTATTTTGGTAGTTTTTTAACTATAAATGTTTAAATGGTAAATTTTCTATAATCTTCCAAATCTACCTGTTTATGACATTAACCCTCTCATAGAGTTCCCCTCTTGTCTCCTCTCTCTAAACCTATTCATGACACCATTAATTCTTCCTCTAAGTTGGAAATACATTTTTCCCATCAATTATCGGCTCCCATAGTTAAATCGTAAGTATCATCTTCCTGGTTTACAACAAACAATGCTACGATAATTAAGGTGTCTTATCGTGAACCGGACATTTTAAGATCAACTTGATATGAACTTTCTGATAGAATTGATTTTTTTTTTTAAATCTTTGGTTTCTTGTTTTGATATTTCCTGTAATCATAGCTTTCGATTTCACATGTCTTTCAATAAAAGATCAAAAGCTTTTGCGGAAATAATGAGATGAAATTAACGGAAGAGACAATCTGGAGATTGCGAAGAAAGAGTCCCAAAGCATGTCCGCGTTCTGAAAGTTGTTCCTTTCTAGTTTAAGTAGACATAGAACTCCAAAATTACGTAGGGAAGTGTATCTTATTAAATCTACCAATTAATATCCTTTTAGTTCCATATCAGAATTCTACATGAATTGAAGAACATTCTTCAACCTAATAACTAATAGTCCTCCTGTCCAAAGAGGGTATTTGTGGAATATAATAGAAAATTTATCATTTAAATATGTTTTGTTACAAGAAAATGAAAATAAGTGAGGTGGAATATCTCATATTATAGGAGAGGTTAGTGTTACAAAGTCATACCTAAAGGGGTGTCTCTGAAATTATCCCTAATTCTTTTTATTTTGATAGATAGGAGTGAAGCTCGTATATTGTCTAAACGCATCCTCACGCAAGCATAGATCTATGAATATACATATGCATACGCATCCACACGCGCACACTAATGGTTGTACACAATTCCTTCCCTTCAGGGATGGATCTATAGCATAAGATATGGGTTCACGGGAAGCCAGTCATTTTGCCAAACCCTGTATTTATGTTAAGCAAATACTAGATACTTAAGTATATTTAGCTGAGAACCCAGTACTAAAATAGTATATTGGTTATGTGGCAAGCGAGGAGGGATTGATTCCCGTTCAGCATATTTGAACCTTTACTTTCATTTGTTTATATACTAAAGTTTTGCTTCCATTTGTTGCATACTTTAACTTTTACTTCCATTCATTGCACTTTAACTTTTACCTCCATACATTGCATCTTTTAACTTTCACTTCCATACATTGCATCTTTTAACTTTTACTTCCGCTTCTATTTAAAAAACACCATCCCGACAAGGCGACGACAAATAATTTTTCTGCTTCTCTCTTTTGTTTTTAACAAAATGCAATAAATGAAAAGCAAACAAAAATAAGTGTCTTTTAAGAAAACAAAAAAGTATTACCTAATCAAAATTATCCTTGTTTAATAAGTGTTGAACAAATTTCTAAGAAGTCTTTTAAAACTTCTTTACATTTTTCTATGTATATATTAAAGGGTCTTTTAGTAAAATAATTCACTTAACTAATATTATTAATTGACTTTTTAAGTGGGTGAAACCCCTAAAAATCACTTAATTGTGACAGGAGGGAGTTAATAACTTGCAAAAAGTATCACTTTAGAATCTAAAATCAACTCTGAAACAAGAAAATGTAAAAAGTAAGAGGTAAGAAGGGCTTAGGTCACTAAAAATTGTTATGCCACTGCACTGATGGAAAGAGATTTTTCTTCGATAAGCATACTATAAATGACTTGCAAAGCAGAAGTGATGATGAATTTTTGAATGATTGTTTAGTTGCGTTATAGAAAATGAAATATTTGAAAGTGTACTTAATGATGCCATCACTGATCATTTTCAAAACCTGACAAATCGTTGAGTACAATTGTAATATAATGTTTATGCATTCATATGTTTTGTTTAAGTGGTTCTTTACTTTTTAAACATACATATTGAATATCGTTACTCATTCCTTAATCCGGTTACCTCAGTCAGGTTATTATTGTATATTAACATGAGGTCGGTACAGGAACAGTGGTGGAGCTAGAATTCTCACTAAAAGAGTTAAAATATAGAAAAGCAAACAGACAAGAAAAATCAAGGAGATTCAACATATATAGTATATGTACACCATTCTTTTCACCTATCTAAACAGTATAAATTTCTAGCAAAGGGGTTTCAATTAACACCCACTTGAGCAAAGTGGACCTACCATTACATTTAAACACATATCCCTCTGTCCAAATTTATGTAATATACTTTCCTTTTTAGTCTATCCCAAAAATGATACATCTCTATATTTAGAAATAATTTAACTAAAAACTTCACCTTTTACCTTAATAATGAAATAATTTACAGCCACACAAATATCTACTACTAGACCGCAAGTTTCTTTCTTAAACTCCGTGCCTAGTCAAACTATATCACATAAATTGAGACAGAGAGAGTAATAAACTTTAAATCCTGGATCCACCTCTGCTACCTTTCGGTAATTGATTTGGGTACAAGCCCGGTAAATAGAGGACTGTAATTAATTCAGGTATGCTTAAAGTCTTAAGACCTTCTAATGATATAAAGTTAAACTAGTAAAATCAAGAAACAATAAATAATGACATAGAACAAACTATAGATATATTGTTGAACACGTACCTGTTGGAGAAGAATTTTGTTTAGATCGTCTAGATCGACGATTTTTCTTCTTATCCTTAAAATTACTATTATTATTATTATTATCAACAACTACACCACTCTGATTTTGGGTTTGCCCAGATGACTCAGCAACCAGTACACCCATGTTCTCAAATTTAAACCTAAAACAGAACCAAAAAAAAAAAAAAAAAAACTAAAAACGAAGCCCAAGTAATAAGGCACACAAGGGAAAGAAAAAAGGTGGACAAAAAAACGTAACTAGAAATCAAGAATCAAGCAATCTTCCGATGTATAAAAATTGACGGAAGAAGAAAACGAAGGAAATAAAAAAAGAACTAGAAAAGAAAAAAAAGAAACCCGAGGCAATGGAGGGACTATTGCCGTATTTATAGACGGCCTCCATTCCAATTTATGTTATTCTTTTTTCTTTTTACCCTGTAAAAAAAAATGTTTGTTTGGACATTATGTATAAGAAATAAAAAGATATTTTAAAATTTTGTGGTTCTAAATTAAAAAATATCTTTTGAATCTTGTATTAGTTTTAAACTTGATATATATATATATAGTTTTAGAGAAAGAAATACAATTTTAGAGACAAACTAAAAAAAAATAAAACACTTAAATTGAGACGGAGACTTGGAAAGAGTACCATATTTCTATAATTAAAATAATTTGTAACCATAAGTGGTCGTTTAGTAGGTTGTCAAAAATGTCCCGAGATTATAATTCCGGAACTAATTTATCCCAACTTTAGTGGGATAAGGTGGGATATACCACCTTTAGGATTATGCTTCATTTTATACTTGTTTGGTAAGAGGTATAAATTTATCCCAAAATAAATTTATACTCTTTACCTAACAAGATATAAAAAATTAATTACCATGCATCAAACGACCCTTAAGTATTAAGATTTGTTTTAGATTACAAATTTTATAAAAAAAACTAGATTTTATATCAAAGTCAAATAGTGAATGTAAATTGAAACGGAGTCGGTATGAGTATAGGATGGGGTTGGGAGGTGTGAAAGGAACGTGATGATTGGTCGGCGTAGACAATTGCGCCGACTTTTGATTCTTTTGTCGTCTTTTCTCCTCGTTTCTTTTCCTTTCTTTACTTTCTCTTTTCATTTCTATTTTCTTTTGTAAGCTTTCTTATTTTTTTTATATTTTTTTGTTTTCCTTTTTAGTTAGATATATGCTTTTTAATCCTACTTAGCCTTTTGCTTTGAGGCTAAGGGAGTGAAAGGAGCATTGGGTGGGATGTGCGCACACGTAGGGTCTCTTTTGTTTTCATTTTTTTAAATATTTATTGACAAGCTTTAAAGTAAATTTGGTCTTCTTCAATTTACTGTTAGTATTGACAAACTTCAAAATAAAATTTGATCCGTTCACGTTTTTAATGTTGGGAAAAATGAAAGTCAAAGCATGACTTTTATATTTTTGTGATGACTTTTGAAGTTACAGACTACTCTAAGAGCCCGTTTGGATGGGCTTAAAATAAGTAGCTTATAAGCTGGAAACAGCTTAGAAGCTAAAAAAAAATAAGTTAGGATAGGTTAACTTATTTTTTTTGACTTATAAGCTGCTTTAGATAAGCTAAGCTAAAATGGTCCAATTATTTTTTTGGGCTTATTTTATGCATTATTTGACCCTTAAACTTCTATCGATTGTTAGGCAAATTACATACATTTAATAGAGACTTTATAAGGAAGGAAAAAAGAACCAAGACAATTGATTTGGGAATTGATCTAATCGGTAATTGTAACTGTTGGAAGCAATTTTTCAGAACACACATAATGCTAAATATTGTGTCCAGTATGTTTATGCTAAAAGTTGTTATTGTTTGCCTCTCTCACCTATCTACTCTTGATACGTAACCATTCCACTCATCGCATTCCTTCATAGAAAATGAATATTTAAGATGAAGAGACTAGTTATATTAGTAGGAAAATAAGAAGGAAAAGACAAAAAAAATGACAAAAAAGATAAGTGTCTTTTCAAGATAAATGTCGAAGTTAAATTCAAGTGGTGTCGACATTTAAGAAAATCAACAATCAAGTAACTATAACCAAATCTTCGTAACAGGCACAATAATTGAGATGGATCCATGCTTTAAATACGATAAGTTCAACCTTTTAATATTTTATTACTAAAACGCCTTACACTGTTTAATTAAGAGGACGTGATTAGTGGATCATGTTCCTCATATGTCAGTTATATATAGAGAGCTTCACTATCAGTGTAACACATTATGATTTCAACAAGTAAAACACTTTGCAGTTTCTTTTGAGTTCTTGTTCTTGAGGATACTTTCAAGCTTCTTCAGGGTATTTCTCTGGAAACCAGATTCCACGGAGTCCTCGGGATCCAGTCTCATCTTGTTTTCTATTTTGATTATCTTTCATTGTTGTTTTAATTCATTTTTGTTCATTATCTTGTCAATTTGGTCATCTTGATCCGAGTGTCCATAAGCCACGTGTACAAATTTAACTATACCGTTTTACGGGTAAACAATCACTCACATCGTCACATCGTTGTGAATCTCACAAGATACACACTTAAAACTTTCAGATCTAACTGAAAATTAACCGAATCTAACCGAAAAATACTGGAAACAACATTTATCATAAACAAATTATGCAGAAAGATGAGTGTGGAGGATTACAGTGGCTACGGTGTATATATATATATATATGAAAGTGTATAATAAATGTATATTGTGTATAATGTATATTTTGTCTACAATATGTCCTTTGATTTTATGTGGTCTTTCGATTGTCAATATTTTCACCCGGATTACTTATGTACTTGTATTTTTTCAATTATGAAAAAAACTATATTTTCACATTCCATTCCAAAGGAAAAACGTAAAACAAATTTACATTGCAAAATCTAAAATCATTACTTACTAACACTAATCTCAAAGAATACCTGTTTTTCACTAAAAAAAAAAAAAATTACTCGCCTATTAGCTCGTTGGAGGTTAGGAGGAGAGTGTGGAGAACCACTTGGAAATATCACTAAAAAGCTTCTTCTTCTTTTCCCCTATTTTTTTTATTTCTTAGGCTGAATTACTCCTCAAAAAATGTGTCATGATTGTATTTGTTGTTATTTTTGTTTTTCCTTGGAAATTGGCTGAATTGTGTTTTGGGGTTTGACTTTAGAAAATAAGAAAAAAGTCCCAACTGCAGGAATCGAACATGCGGCCTTTCAACAAAATAACAATAGTATTATTGCTCGGCTAGCGAATTCAGTTTGTCAAGTGGTGTCATCCGTAATCATTTTATTCGTTACGTTCATTTCTTTATTTATAAATAATTAGTACTAACTTTTTCTAGCAACAGTGTCAAATGACACCCCTTGCAACCCTATGAGTCCGCCACTGATGGCTCACCTCAGCTGATAGAACTAGTACTAGCTGGAATCACTGCTTGATAGGCAGATCACCCTCTCTCAGACATGCAAAACACATTAACTGTATGTCTAAAGAAGCCAACATGATCGCTGATTTACCCTTTCATTTTACCCATGGGATAAGTCTTTAAAAACTGCATAATTTAACAAATAATCTTTGTCACGACCCAAGTAGCCGTGAGTGGCACCCACACAAATCCCCTAGTGGGCAAACTATTCACTTAACTAACTATCCAACCGATTACCAATTAATTAACCACTTTTAGAAAAAGTCAAGGATATAACAATTATAATAACCACCCAAAACGTCTAATCATGCCATAAATAAATAACGATTGCGGAAGTCTAACTATTACAACCCCAAAATTCAAAAGTCATCGTACAAGGACTCTAAAATATAAACTGTCTAAGGAAATAACAACTGTCTGAAATAGCATAAGTAATGTCTGGAATGAAAGTTGACATCTGTCACACCCCACCCTAGATAAGGCGTGATTGGCACCCGGCACCTTGTGAAAACCGAGCGAACCAACTTATAACTCACATTCTCTATGTCTCGAATGGCAATAATAAGATCAAGAGGCTAAATAATGAATATGATATCATGCATAAGTAAATGTACAATAGACCCATGATGCCGACATAACAACCGACATAATACAACTAAGTTGTACACAGGAACTGTCTGCCAAGCCTCTATGAACATAACTGAAGTATATAAGTCAGGACAGGGCCCCCGACATACCCGCTTGTCAAAAAAAACATATGCAACTCAGACTCGGCAATGCTCCAGGAAGAAGTGGAGCTCACCAATCAAAACAGGTACCTGAAGGCAGCCTACGATAAAAGATCCTCGTCTCGTCTATCTACACCTGCAGGCATGAACGCAGCGTCCACAAGAAGGGACGTCAGTACGAACAATGTACTGAGTATGTAAGGCATGAATAGTAGTATGATATCAGAATGAAGATAACATAAGATAAAGTAAGTAATTATACCTCATGCTCTTCTCAAGATCTCTATCATGTAAACTACTCGTCTACAAAAAAACATTTCATACACATCCATACACAACATACATACATATGCATTCACATACACGTACTATACATACATCTGTCATATCCGTACCCGGCCCTTTCGGGACTCGGTGTTACCCGTACCCGGCCCTTTCGGGACTCGATGTTATCCGTACCCGGCCCTTTCGGGACTCGATGTCGTCCGTACCCCGCCCTTTCGGGACTCGGTGTCATCCGTATCCAGCCCTTTCGGGACTCGGTGTCATCCTTACCTGGCCCTTTCGGGACTCGGTGTCATCCTTACCTGGCCCTTTCGGGACTCGGTGTCATCCGTACCCGGCCCTTTCGGGACTTAGTGTCATACCCAACTGATCAGTGGGAGTTCAATGCATACATACATACATATACATAAGAATACATAAATGAAATCAACATCATCATTAGCATTATCATTATCACTATATCATTTCTTGAAGGATCAACCATCGTAAGATGAAATAGATAATATCATGAGAGTATCGAGAGCCATGAACTTAGATAGCATTAGAAATAGAATCGTCACCTCTATATCTCACCTCGAAAGAACAAGAATTATGAGGCGAGATCAATCACAAAGAATAGTCTCAAAGATCATGAATAAGCTCAATAATATCGTAAGGATCATGCGATTCATAGGCTTCTAGAATTTGTGGAGGCAAGGATATTATGGATATGGTACAAAGGTTTAAAACAAGGAATCATGCCTTTAGAAAGAAAGGGTTTAGCTATACATACCTTTTTGGTCGCCTTAACTTTAACTACTCAATGCTTGTCCTCCCAGGCTCGTAAATCTATATTCAAGAAAATTTATACTATTGTTAGACTCACCTTTATACGCTTGTCTTAATCCTTCAAATAAATCTTTCTACAATCTGCCGAAATTTCGGCAGCATCTCCTCTATATTCTTTACCTCCTCCAAATACCAAAACAACTTCCAAACAATACCAACAACATCAACAACCATATTAATACCAATATACTCCATAAAATATCTCACACGATGTTTCTCCAATATTCAAACCAACCATAACAACATCCATAATACCGTAATCAAAGAATTATATTCAACTCTTTATGATGTTTCTCCTATGATTCTTTCCTTTCCAAGAATTGCTAAACCTTTATATCATCTTAATAATGTAAATAATAGCAAGAACATACCTTATAGTAGAAGAACTTCACTTTATTCACCTTAAACTTGAACCACACGCGTCGCTATACGATTCTATACTCGCAACTATACGTTGCCTGAACCGGAATTCGGGAATTATCGTTGATTTAGGCTTGAAATTTGGGTTTGGAAGTTGGGGAAATTTCTAGAGGATTTTGGAGCAATTTGGAAGAGGTTTTGGCTGAAAAAGAGGGGGCAAGCCCCTTTTATATTAGTTCAAATTCGGGTTGGGTCACTGTAGCAATACTGTAGCAAGTCGGTACTGTAGCAGTACTGTAGCACGCATTTCTGCTCGGTCAGATGAACTTGTAACGTCCATAATTCTCTACTTCGATATCGTATCGACGAGCGGTTTGTTGCGTTGGAAACTAGACTCGACGAAATTCATTTTAGGCTTTTGAAACACCTTAAAACTCTCAATATACTAGGAGATATACCCCTCCAAATTTGACCCAAAATTCTATCAACTTTTTTTCAAATTTTCGACAAATTTATTTTCTTCGATTTGCTTGGTCCCGGAGTTTCCCATAGCTTATTATATGAACGTAAACCATCATGAACATAGGATTACTTCGTATAATATCATATATCCTTGAAGGGAACTCCAGTATCCATTCTTAGAATGTCCAACACTTATAAATTTTCACGTACGAAACTATGGGGTGTAACAACATCAACAAGAGAAGATCTTCAGGCGGCCTGGCATGGATAGGAGCTTACCCTCAAATCTGTTGGAAACTGGCCTCACGCTAAATACGAGGTCTAGTAGATGTCTCTGGATCACAATCTGCACTCAAAAGAATACAACAAGGTAGTATCAGTACAAACACTATGTACCGGTAGATATCATAGGCCGACTAAGATTAGTATCACGCATAAAATCAATAGAATAGACAGATAGGCACAACAACGCATAACCATATGAATTTATCAACAAGAATCATCCAACACTGAAATAAGATAAGCACACACAAACAACAATCAATAAAAGTAACTCAACCCATGTCATCACTAAAACAACCGTAACTCACGAATTATCTCAACTCTGTCTTATATTCGTACACACATGCTAAATGGTATTGTTTGCCCAAATAGCTATGACCTGCAGGGGACCCATGATGTCCATGTACCACTTGCTCCGGAACTGATCTAGGATCACGAGCCCATAACTAGGCCACATCCTCACCCCTATCAAATATGTCTTTTCATATTTATATGTTCTTTCTCATCTCAATGTACTTTCGTTCCCAACAATCAATAAGAAATATGAACAACCAATAATTCAACATCAAGGAACGTAAGTCACCATGCCAAAAGTAATATCAAGACTCAAGAATCAATTCACCAATATCATGAATAAGGGATTGCTCCAAGTCAACAATAACAGTATTCATTAACTTCTTCTTTATCATATCATAATAGTTCATCACATAACAATCAATTAATATCAAACTTAGGAATTTCCAACCACCCTTTATGTCCGGAGACCTAATCATGCTTTCTCCTATCAACTTCATAACATATATAATCAACTAATTGAAGGCTGACTCAAGTAGACCGTAACCTACCTCAACGCAGAACTGAAACAATCAGAACTGAAACAATGCAAGCTATTCCATGTGAGCCTTTCCCTTCCGCAACACCTCAGAACGTTCAAAGTCTAGAAATATAGCGCTACATGAGTATTCAAATCATCTACTCAAACAATACAATAATTTGACAAGGGAAAACCACTTATTTCTACTTTTTCTAATGGGTTGAACTTTCACTTATGACAAACTCATCATTACCTCTCTCCCAATGATCATACTATTCTAATTCATGGGTTTCTAATCAATTCAACCCTTTGACAAGTAACTTTTATGCTAAAGTTACCATCTTTATGAAATCCTAAGTCTTAATACATCATTCTCATCCATTAGAACTTGAATTCGCTCCCTAGAAAATGATAATCTATAACCTTAGATGAATAAACACAATAAAATCACTAACCCATTCATTATTAAAGGGTTTTCTTAAGTTCTAGGGTTTTAGTCCTTCTCATTCACCATTAGAGAGCCTTAAACTAATCACAGAACTTAAGATGATGATGGAATGAACAAAGTAAAGGGTTGAGACTTACCTTTCAAGAGTATTTTAGCCCTAGCCTTAGAAAATCTCCACAAGTGTTATTAGAAACTGTTTTGGAGTTATATGGGGAATGGGTTCATGACGAGACCAATGTGCATAGGTATTTTCTGCTCGTACTCTGCCAAATTATAGTAAAGTTTAAGATATCATCCCACAGAGATTGGAACCACCTAGGTTACAGATTTTTATTATTTTTGTTACTATTTGAGCGGATCAAACTGATGAAAAGAAAGTTGTTCAAAAGTATTGAAAATTATAATAATAAAATAAGAAATATTTTTGGATTTTTCTAATAAAAGATAAGAGGTTGAGATATTTTGAATCGGCAAGATAAAATTATTATAATAAAATCAAAAGTTTATCACTTATTTCTCCGTTTAAAGAATGGTTGTTTATTTCTAATACAATCACTCCACATAACGACAATATGTTAATAGCACCACTCTCGCTTATACTAGTAATTTATTGATAATTAATTAGTGACATTAAACAATAATTAATTAATAACACCTCTTTCCATTAGTGTAGTTAACCAAATAAAGTAAGAATTATCTTAGTTGAGTGCACCAAGTGAACAAAAGCCTCTTTCGATTAGCTTTTGCTAAATCAATAAACTTATTTGAATTAATCCCTCCGTGAGAATTAGGACTGAAAGAAATAAGATAACGATCCCTTAAATCAATAAACTTATTTGAGTCAATCCCTCCGTGAGAATTAGGACTGAAAGAAATAAGATAACGATCCCTTAAATCAATAAACTTATTTGAGTCAATCCCTCCGTGAGAATTAGGACTGAAAGAAATAAGATAAAGATCATTTAAATCAATAACGTATTCGAGTTAATTCCTCCGCGAGAATTAGGACTAAAAGAAATAAGATAAAGATCATTTAAATCAATAAACTTGTTTAAGCCGTTCTCTTCTCCCGAATAAGAAATAAAATAACAAGATAAAGATTTTTGTAAAGAGATATAATTATATCCAATAATAGATATAATGAATATCAAATACCTTGGTGTATAAAGATGATAAAGAGAAAATCTCAACATAAGAAGATAATAAAATAAAGATATTTATTATAATAGCTTCATCAAGCTTCATCTAGTATCTCAACCAAGGAAACTTACTCCATTATGGAGTATAAAACTAAATACAAATAAATACTAAGAGAATATTTTTTTCTACAAGAAAGAGCCAAGAGAGACACCAAGACTAGTTCTTGTGTCCACTTCACTCTTGGATGCAAATAAGATGAAAGATGGGTTCCCCTTTCTTCTACAAAACATATGCCTATTTATAGAAAAATTCCTAGAAGTCTTGGAGAGACATTGCAAGAGAAATTCAATATAATAATATTTTCTTGATGAGAAATTGGCATAGCAAATTATCATGCAATCTTGAGAAATTAGCATCGCAAATTATCATGCAATCTTGAGAAATTGGCATGGCAATTTATCATGAAATTTTGGTGAGAATTTGTCATAACTTTGTTTCTCTTGACTTTGTGTAGTCTTTGGTGAAGCTGACACGGATGCATCCTCCTTTCTTGGCTTTTAGCTCTTGGTTCTTCTCTTTTTCCATGTATTCTTTTCCTACAAGATTTGTTAGAAAAGTGCAAGAATATGATATAAATTATTCATGTTTTATTTTTAAAATATTATATTTTTATATTGAAATTACATGAATAATTTATACCTATCAGTTCAGAATAAGGAATATAAAAAGCTGATTCTGTCTCCCGTCGACCCCTGCAGCAGTAGACCTTTTCGCTACAGCGGTCCCGCTATAGCGGGAAATTCCGCTATGGCAGACCTCATTAACTTTTCCTGCCCCTACGGTGGAGATGACCTACCTGCTATGGCAGACTCGCTACAGCGGTACCACCACAGCTGCAGCGGTCCATACTGACTAGTAGCTCGGGTTTTTCAACAAAACACAGCAACAACAAACAATTCAAATTCCAGTTTTTTGACTTCTACATCTTTGAGTTATTATTAGCTCATTTCTATCTTCCGGAGGGTACCAGCAAGGGTAAAATGATCAAAATACCCATAACGACCTAGCGGGTCGTTACAATTAAGGCATAAAATATAAAATCGATATACAAGTATGCAACAAAAATCATATATCATGAATACAATAAATAAAGTAAACATGATAACATTGTTATGGGTAAATTAATAAAGCTGTAAGATTGCTGGTAACTGCTAACAACTTGTATGGTACTTGGCTCTGGTCACCGACGTGTCTTACCCATCTTTAGAGCATTGGTTCATGTTTGGCCCACTTGACACGGTGTAGTGACTCTGAAAGTTTTGTAAGGTTTTATTGTAGCGCCTCGGAAAATTTCAAATTTAGTTTAGTACTTAAAGCGCGCTAATAAGGTTGAAAATATCGTTTTATGTGGGTAAGCTATGACGAAGGACAAGAAAAATATTATCAGGTACATGAATGGAGTTATGAGTATCTATGGTGGTGAAAGGTATTATTTGAGTTGGTGGTGGTTGGAGTGACCTTAAATACAAAACCCTAGCTTGATAGTAATAAAGGGCATGAAATTAGTGAAAGAGATGATGAATGGTGTCGATGGGGGTAAATGGTAGACTTATACGGCTAGAATGAATGTATCAACGCGATTGATGGAATTAGTTAGGGTGATTAACCAAGACATCACATGAATATTGAATTGTTGAAAATTTAGTGTTGGACACTCAGTTGGTTAATTGGCATAGTTGTGATACGTTATTGATGAATATGAGTTCGTTTATGTAGATTGAAGTTGTTAGAACCATTTGAAACGCTTGGAACGACTCTTAGATTAATTAATGAGACTTCAAGGCATGTCGAGCTTCTAGTTACTTTTATGTTTTAAAAGCTACTCTAATACTTGAATCGATTTTATTTACTCTAGTTTGATTAATGAAATAGATATGACCAATGCTAAGGACTTTGATATTTATTTGCTCATTCGGTCAAGGGGATGACCTAACCCGTGGGTTCTACACCCCGGCGTACCATTGCTCACCCAGTCGAGGGGATAATTGGGCCCGTGGGTTCTGTACCCCGGTGTATCATAGCCTATCTGGCGGGGAGAATACGTCAGGCCTCGCGGATGACGTCCCGAGTGTATACATGACATATGATTTTGAGACTCGAAATATAGATCAGAACTAGACACTAGAGATGTTTTAAAAATCCTAAATATGCTATAAAGTAGCTGTGTTTCATGACATACTCCAGTGAATTATATTGTTTATTTGATTTATCTTTTATGCACTTGTTATTTTCTTCATTTATATTGCCTAACTCTTACCACACCACGAGTGACGGCTATGATGCATATCTGAGTATTCCCATACTCAGTTAAATGATGTCAGGTTTAGCTGGCGGTCAGGTGCAGGGCGGTCAGGTGCAGGGCGGTCAACGTACGAGTTAGAGTTACTGCAGCTTTCTACTTTTGGTGGGCCCACTTTTGCACTCGTGGATCATCTATTTTAGTTGTATACTTTTGTATAGTGCAAGATGACCCCGTAACTTTATTATTTCATTCGTAGCGTCACAGAGGTTCCATAGAGACTTTGTATCATTTTGGGCAGTGGGTACTCATATAGCATAGCGAATGACATTTCTACTTATGTTTCCTTTACGTTTTCATGTACTTTGATCGTGAAGGGAGTTATTTTATTTTGTCTCATATTGTTATTAAGTTAATTAATTGAGTTAGGTGAAAATGAGTTGGGGTTACTTATTATGTCATAATGGTTCGCTCGGTGTAAGTTTGTAAACACCGGGTGCCGGTCTCGTCGCAACCCATTTTGGGGCGTGACAAACTTGGTATCAGAGCTGTAGGTTTAATATGTCCTTGGGAGTATATGGTGTCGTGTCATGTAGAGTCTAACTTATGCGTGTGTGGTCGACCACTCGTTTATCTTAGAGGCTATGGACATTTTAGAAAGTTTCATGTTCCTTTTCATTCTAGATCGTGCAAGTAGAGGTTAATCTTATGAATTTCTCTTTCTCTATAACGCATATATTGTTGTGGCTCGCCGACAGTATAGTTCGTACTCGTGCGTCCGTGACACAAAGTGCACCAGCTAATCCTGATGAGGTTGTTCCAGATGTGACTTGGTAGGTTGCCAGTGGCTCCAATGGGTTGAGGCTGTCCCCAAGGAACCCGAGGGCCGAGAGAGTAGGAGAGCATACACCTCCACCTATGCCTGATACATCTGCAGTGCCACCTCCTGTGGTTGATAATACTCTGTCTTTCCAATCCAGCTACTTACTACCGTGGTAGCGGCACAGGCTCAGTGGTTACTGAAGGCCTGACACATGTTCATGATTCCAATTCACGGATTGACAAGTACTTAAAGCTCTCTCCACCGACTTTCCATGGAACTAGACTTGATTATGATCCTCTTGAATACTTGGATAAAACCCAGAAAGTCTTGCAGGTGATGAATGCTACAGTGGAAGAAGGGGTCGAGTTTGCTTCTTATCAGCTGAAATGTGTGACCTACACCTAGTATTAGACTTGGGAGAAAGAAAGGGGAGAGAGTGCTCCTCTTGTTACTGGAATGAGTTCTCCAAGGGATTCATGAAGCAGTTCTTTTCTGATACGGATAGACATGCCCTTAGCATCCAGTTCGAGCAGTTAAAGCAGGGGTCCATGACCGTTAGAGAGTATAGTCACGAGTTCACCTATCTATCAAAGTATGTTCCCCATATGATTCCAGATGAGGCTACTAGAGTTCAGAGGTTTGCTGATAGGTTAGGACTTCATATCAGATCATATGCGTCCACTGCCACTATGCACCTATGTTCCTTCTCTTCTATTGTGAGCCATGCTGAGAAATTGGAAGCGTGGAACAAGCCGATCAAGATAGATTGGGATCAGAAACAAAAAGGATCGTACAACGGGTGGTTATAGTAGTTCTTTTGGAGGAGGTAGTACTATCTGTTGGAAGGGTTCCATCTAGGAGATAGGTACAGAATCAGAGAGGCCATTCTAGGCCAGCTCAGAATGTTACTCATCGGAGCCAGTGTTATACCCCATTTTAACCGGGTTAAAGTAGAGTGCAACATTTTGGTGATTCCTATTTGTTTTTATTTTTAGGAGTCGCCACCTAATTGATTTTAAGGTGAATTAGGGCACCTAATTATTAACTAAGGTAAAGATAACTAAACCTCCGTTAATAGTCTGCTTAATCAGTGTGATTCTAGGTAAGGGTTCTATATTATCCTAAAGGGAAGGGGTTAGGCATCCTTTAGAATCCGTTAACTACGGTTATCTGGCCAAACTTAGGTTAATTAATTAAGGTGAGAATTTGTATAAAAGAGGACTTTGAACGCTACTTTAAAATAAGACTTACAAATGTCGATTAGACTTTAAATGAAAATATAGTAAATACTATTCGAAGATGAGACTTGATGAAAATATGATATTTTGCCCATAAATAATAACTTTTGAGAAAAGATTTAACAATTTTGAACTTTGGATAAATTATGTTATATGAATGTAGCAATGTAGAAAAATCTAAGCTTATAAATAGGATTCAAAAGGAAGTGAGTTTTCTTTCTCCTTTTATTATCTTATTAATTATGCTTAGTTAAAAATATGCATGATTGATTCAAACTTGAAGAGTTATCTATAAAATACATTTGAGTTTATACTTGCGTATTAGTGACGTTTTGAAACGTTTAGGATAAAAATATGATTCCCTTAAAATATATAGTCATGCCATTTTGCAAATCAGTTATTCCAAATAAAATAAAACATGAAAAGAAGAGAATAACTTATGGAATTAATGGTTAGTCTTCCTTAAACTAAACTACCCATTACTAAAACTAAACCTACTAATTAATTAGGATTTATCTAAACTAAGAAAACAAAACAAACAAAGAGTTAGTTGCATAATACAAATTAAATGCACAAAATGAATAGAGGAGTAGATAATTTGAATGGGCTCAGCCAGTTTTTTAAAAGAGCTGCTGTAATCAGAGTTGTTGTTGGGCTTTGGCCTAATAATAATTTATATGCTGCTGCGGACTGTTGCTGCTATTGGGCCTCGGCCCAGAATTTTTGTTTTCCATTTTGCTGTGGACAGAAGGTTGCAGAGAGAATATTGTGTTGTTGGGCTTTGGCCCAACACCGAATGCGGAGGGAGACGAGTCCAAGGGACTCGTATGCGAAGTTCATGCGAAAAAAATGAAAGAACGAGATTAGCATATGATCAATAAGGTTGAACATGTAAAAAAATACAAATTCAAAACAACTCCGTAGGTTACATGTATACTATGTATATCTAAGTATATTTCATGTATACACATTTATAAGGATGTATAGAAGATTAATATTGGAAAGCTTTCGCCCTCGTCTTCCCGATGTTGCACAAGTTCCAAGGGATTTCATGAATCGCAGGCATGGCTAACACCGGGGAGGGTTCAAGATTGATCCCTAATGACCAACCAACCTCCCTATCAATGTGCTAACTACAATATACTCGTAATATACATTTATATACATACTTTAGCTGAAATATGCTTGCCACAACGCACCGAATTTAAACAAAACCAAACTGATATTAAACTAATATGCGGGACCTGCTATTCTATATTTGCTCATACGAAAATGCACATGATATAGACTAAACACGTACGCGATATTCGACCATTTGAAGGATTTAAATCAAGCATATTTGTATATGTAGCACGTGCATAGCTTAGAAGGAAGTCTACTGCCAACACATAATGCATACCAAGTCTAAACAAGGCAGATTCATGATATACAAAACACCTACTGAATTCTGGAGGAATATTTATGGCATCCAGACACATTTCAGTTCATATTCTTTATATTAACAAGGCAAAACACCTATGGTTCTAGCAAAAAATCATCTCTGCAGGTGGCTTATAATACTAAAGCTATAGCAATATATCGCCGCCTCTCAGTTCACATTTTACTATCAGTTTCTCGTTCATCATGAACATATAAAGGGAAAAACAAAACAACGAATCAGAGACAAAGCTCAGACAGGTAGAGTAACAGACCTCAAATCTAAACCAACATTCTTTTCAAGAAATTAAGTTAACACAAAATCCAGCCACCACTTATTTTGAGAGAACAGGGGAGCACATGATATATTCTTATTCAACATTGAATTATTATTTTACTACACTTCCATTTTGGAAAGTCGAACAGGTTCAAGCCCCCTTTGAAGATGTAAATTAACACTGAAAAATCATATAATAAGCCCCTAAAAGATCATTTTTGTATGCCACTTCTTTTAGCAACCAAACTCAGATTAATCCAAAGGTACTAATTAACACATAAGCCTAAGTCCAATGCTACGGCATACATGTATGGTCTCAACCCATTTTTAACATAAATTTAAATGACACAGGCTTGCAGGAAACTTGCTTAATCACACCAGTTGAGTCCACAGTGCAGTCATGTTCATTTAAGACTGTTTAGGCTATAAATAGCATATAAAACATGATTATTCAAGTGCATTTGCATACTTAGATTAACAGACTAACATGAGTAAAGCATAAAAAGCGCATCACTAATCAATACCGTATGTAAGACATGCTTTATTCTCAAATAGATTACTGAAGAATCAAAGCAAATATAAGGCAGTTCAAACAACACATAGGAACAAATCAATATCTTAGACTATCATTGATGCACCATATACCACAAAAGAAATCAGATAAGTGCACAGACATTGTGGATCATTTGGGTTTGAGGCATTTTATACGCTTAACTTCAGATTGACAGAATAGATAAAGGATGCTTCGTTAAGGGGCTAAGGCATATTATCTCGATGTAAAGCAATTCAAGGTATGTCTGTATCAAGTTGAGGGACCATAAGCTTGAATAATCATATTAGAATCTTTAAATAATACTTCAGGTTTATTTTACATGTAGGGATTTCATACAACTAATTTGAAACCCTTTTCAGCCCTTTTGCTAGATATAAACCCCAACTGAATCTGAGTGGATAACCATATTGGACTACTACTAATCACCAAAGGATCATGCTAAACGAGTTAAATAAATGTGCAGCCTATAAATCAATCTAAAAATATTAATTACTTTAACACCATATTACTCAGCAATGAGGAAATGACATGTTTATACATCAAAGGAACTGGATTAACATTGACTAGCATTCAAACATATGTGAATTTAGATTCGACACACATAAAGACTAATTAGTTAGTACATCCTTAAACTTAACCTTAACACTAATCAAACTGAATCAATCTAATTATACAACACAATCATTAGCCAACACATAAGCATTTAAATGACACTATATTAGACCAAACCAACTAACTAAAAGCATTATACCAGAAACATGGCTTAACTGTACAAACTGAATCAACTAACACAGGAGTATATCGAACTTAGCGTATAAACACGTAAACACGTCTTAAACTGCCAAAACTGAAATCAACTAAATAAGGAGGAGTTGTTCACATGATTAAACAAGCTAAACTAAATTATCATAGAAAATAGGCTTAACCACACAAGCAAACCAACACAGAAACAGGCTTATCTATCAAACTAAATCAACTTAACTAAACTAACATGCTTGAATCACGGAATAATAAACCAAAATAACACAAGGCAACCAACGAATGCAAAAAAATAAAAAGAAGGAATGGAGAATTACCTTCTTCGGGTGCAGCGAAGCGAGGCGAAGGTTTCGATATCCACTTGAACACCACACTCCGAATTTGTATAGATCCGAAACAGAACCCAGAGCGAAAAACGGACAGAAATGATTTGGTATGTTTCTTATCAATCACCAAAATATATGACTACTACAAATTGATATATTTTTAGGGGGGTTTCCCACTTTAATTTCTAGGGGATTTCTACGGCTAAAACGACCTGTTCTTGGGGAATTACATGAATCGAAACAATCCTCCCGTCAAATGACTTGGAAACGATTATTTATAGGGCGAAATCTAGGGTTTCTTGTGAAGAAGAGAGAGAGGGGAGCGTGAAGAGGAAAGGAGCGGGGGACAAAGGGAAGTGGGGGACAGAGGGAAGTGGGAGCGGCGGAGGCGTGGGAGAGAGGAGCGTGGGGGACAGAGTGAAGTGGGGGTGAGGAGGAGCGGAAGAGAGAGGGTAGAGAGAGAACAGGGAGCGGGGGGGTGTGCGGCGGCGTATGGAGGAAAATGAACAAGGAACCCTAATGGTTCCTTGTTAAATGAAAGGGCGGGTCGGGTCAAAATTTGGACTGGGTTGGCTGAAAATGTTGGGCTGGTTGTTGAATGAATAGTGGGCTGGGTATTAAAATGTGGGCTGATTAATTGGGCCATTTATTTAGCTGAAATTGTTGGTCCTTCCTCCTCTATTTAATTATTTTTTGGGCTTCTAATTCAATAACTAGTACAACATATACTATGATAATTAGTGATCAATATGTAGAAAATAAAAGGCTTGATAAATTATAATTATTTTTAATGAGTACAAAAATTTGAAATAAAATGATGACGAACCCTTTTGAGATTTGTGACAGAGTAGTGCTAGTAATGTTGATAGTAAAAAAAATAGTGAAAAATGAAAGTATCGATATTAATAGTAGTAGCAATAAAAAATAATAGTGAAAATAAAGTGTTTAACTCGTCAATAAATTAGAAGCTACAGGAAATAAATTGAAATAGAGGAGGGACAAAATTGGGTGTCAACAGCCAGTCCTCGCAGCAGGTACCCATATGTGGGAGGTGTAGTAGGAACCACTGGGGTTCGTATCGCCAAGAGAACCGTAATTGTCACTATTTTGGTATTAAAGGACACATTCAGAAAGATTGTCGAATGTGGTTCTTTAATACAGCAGGCCGGATCCACAACTACTAAGACTATACCTCCCCCAGCTCGAGGCACTACTACCCAGGCTGGGCGAGTCACTAACAGTGGTGGTGCTTCTACTTCAGGTGGGCAGGCCCAAATTTTTGGACTAGTTCCCAAAGCTGATGCAGAGGCAAGTAACGCCGTCGTGACAGGCATACTTACCGCTTGCACACTTGATGTTTATGCTCTTATTGATCCTGGATCCACATTTTCCTATGTCACCCCATATTTTGCTTTGGATTTCGGCGTAGAACCAGAACAACTTCTTGAGCCATTCTTAGTATCTACTCCAGTGGAGATTCCGTTATTGCTTCTCGTGTATGTAGGGGTTGTATGGTATTAATTCAGGATAGAGAGACTACGACAGACCTCATTGAGTTGGAGATGGTCGACTTTGATGTGATTATGGGAATGGATTGGTTATCCAAGTGTTATGCCAATCTTAATTGTCATGCTAAGATAGTCAAATTTGAATTTCCAAATGAACCAGTTCGTGAATGGAAGGGCAAATATTGTCGAGCCTCGAGGTAGGTTTATTTCCTATCGAAGAAAATGATCACAAAGGGGTGTTTCTATCATTTGGTGACGGTTACAGACACGAATGTCGAGATACCAACTCTTAAATTGGTACCAATTATAAATGAGTTCCTAGAGGTTTTCCCAGAAGAGCTTCCCGGTATACCGCCAGATTGAGTTATTGATTTTGGGATAGATGTGCTGACAAACATTCAGCCCATATCCAGTCCACCTTATCGTATGGTTCCGGTGGAGCTGCAAGAGTTAAAGGAACAATTAAAAGACATACTTAAAAAGGGTTTTATTCGACCGAGTACGTCACCGTGGGGTGCACCAGTGCCATTTGTCAGGAAGAAGGACGGTTCTCTTAGGATGTGCATTGACTAGCTTCAACTCAACAAAGTGACAATTAAGAACAAATATCCATTTTCACGGATAGATGATTTATTCGACCAGTTGCAGGGTGCTCGGTACTTTTCAAAGATTGATTTATGGTCAGGATATCATCAACTAAAAATTAAAGAGAAGGAGATTCCAAAAACGGCCTTTAGGACTCGCTATAGGCATCTTAGTGATGTCCTTTGGGTTGACAAATGCTCCTGCGGCCGTTATGGATTTAATGAATCGAGTTTTCAAGCCTTTCCTTGACACATTCGTGATTATTTTTATTGATGATATCTTGGTGTATTCATGAAGTCAAGAGGAGCATGCCAATCATTTGAGAGCAACTTTGCAGACACTTACGGAAAATAAGCTTTATGCAAAAAAATTCAAATGTGAATTTTGGCTACAGTCAGTTGCATTTTTGGGGCACGTGATCTTAAGTGAGGGTATTAAAGTTGATCCCGCGAAGATCGAAGCTGTAAAAAGTTGGCTGAGGCTGATGACGCCGATAAAAATTCGAAGTTTCTTGGGTTTGGCTAGTTATTATCGGAGATTCGTTCAGGGGTTCTCCACTCTTGCATTGACATTGACTAAGCTGACTCAAAAAATGACCAAGTTTCAGTGGTTCGATGCTTGTGAGAAAAGTTTCCAAGAGTTGAAGGCTAGATTGACCACGGCACCCGTATTGACCTAACCGACAGGTTTAGGTGACTTTGTGGTTTACTGTGATGCTTCTAGAGTTGGGTTTGGTTGTGTCTTGATGCAGAACGGTAAAGTTATTGCTTATGCTTCTAGACAGTTAAATATTCACAAAAAGAATTATCCGACCC